>NW_022439064.1:0-10880 GCF_009761245.1 Sapajus apella
TGTTTAAACACACAGCTCGTGTAAAGTAAATAAATATATATGTGTGTGTGTATATATATATATATATATATATTTAAAAATGTATATAAATAGAAACGGGAAGTGAAGTTTCTCTAGCCACCAAGTGTGTTGGTTGGACTGAAATGAGGAAGAAGGGGGTTCCATCTGCAATAAGTTTGAAGTCCCCCAGAAGCCTGGGAGCTGTCCACACCCTGTGAGGCTAACCCTCTCCTCTTCTGCCTGGGTCAGGGTGCCCTGTGAGATTTCCATGTCCTTTCCCAGGAGGCACATGGAGGGTGGGAGGTTGTTTCTCACACCCAGGCAGATGTCCCTGCCCCAGGGCCCTCTGGATGGTATTCCTAGAGTCCCTGTAAGCTGCCAGAAAAGTCATATAGGTGAATTGTTCTTGGGGGTCAGTCCATGGGTGATAGCAAGCTACCTTGCACCCTGGTCAAAGGGCAACACTCTAATGCAACTGCAAACTACAGTAAAGCTCTTTTTTTTTTTTTTTTTTTTGAGACAGCATCTTGCTCTGCTGCCCAGGCTGGTGTTCAGTGGCGTGATCTCAGCTTACTGCAACTTCCACTTCCTGGGTTCAAGCAAGTCTCCTGCCTCAGCTTCCCAAGTATCTGGGATTACAGGTACCCACCATGGTGCCCAGCTAATTTTTGTATTTTTAATATAGACAGAGTTTCGCCATGTTGGCCAGGCTGGTCCTGACCTCACGTGATCTTCCTACCTCAGCCTCCCAAAGTGCTGGGATTACAGGCCTGAGCCACCACACCTGACCAAAACTACAGTAAAGCTCTATCTACTGAAAAAATCTGAGAGCCAGGAAATGGATGTCCTCTTTATGGTTTGAAGGAAAAGTGAACAGGCTGGAAGTGGTTGGCGCATGTGTTCACGACTGACATTTTCAGGTTGAGCTGAGAAGTGCATGAGCTCAGGAAAGGACTGTGCCGCATGACAAGCTGGAGGGGTGTGACAGGGGAAGACTGTAAACAAAATGTGGAAAGTCAAATGGAAGTTCCACTCATGGAAACGGAACATCTTCCTCACAGTGGACAAAGCAGAAAGAACAAAGAAACCTGAAAACTCACTTTAAGAAGAAAAAAAATCTATAACCAAGCCATAATTATGCTGTAGATGGCGTATCTGTGCTTTCATGCGGTGATTGGATGAAACCTGCTCTGAGTACATCGTCCCAATTGGCTACGGCAAGCTTGTCCAACCCACAGCCCATGGGCCTCATGGGACCAAGGATGGCTTTGAAAGTGGCTCAACACAATTTTATCAGAGACTAAAATTGCAGCCCCTGCTTTTTTTTTTGCTCTCCATTTGCTTGGTAGATCTCCTTCCATATCTTTATTTTGAGTCTATGTGTGTCTTTGTGTGTGAGATGGGTTTCCTGAATACAGCAAACCAATGGGTTTTGACTTTTTACCCAGTTTGCCAGTCTGTGTCTTTTGATTGGGGCATGTAAGCCATTTACATTTAACGTTAATATTGTTATGGGTGAATTTGATCCTGCCATTTTGTTACTGGTTGTTTATTTTGCCCATCGGTCAACGCAGTTTCCTCATTGAGTCGTTGGTCTTTACCGTTTGGTTTGTTTTTGCAGTGGCTGGTACTGGATTTTTTTTTCTGTGTTTAGTGCTTCCTTGAGGAGCTCTTGTAGGGCAGGTCTAGTTACGACAAAATCTCTCAGTAATTTCTTGTCCGTAAAGGATTTTATTTCTCCTTCACTTATGAAACTTAGTATGGGCTGGATATGAGATTTTGGCTTGAAAGTTCTTTTCTTTAAGGATGTTGGATATTGGTCCCCACTCTCTTCTGGCTTGTAGGGTTTCTGCTGAGTGTGAGTCTGATGGGCTTTCCTTTGTGGGTAACTCGAACTTTCTCTCTGGCTGTCCTTAGCATTTTTTCCTTCATTTCAACCCTGGTGAATCTGACAATTATGTGCCTTGGGGTTGCCCTTCTTGAGGATATCTCTGTGGTGTTCTTTGTATTTCCTGTATTTGCATGTTGGCCTGCTTTGCTAGGTTGGGGAAGTTCTCCTGGATAATATTTTGAAGAGTGTTTTCCAGCTTGGATTCATTTTTCCCGTCCTCTTCAGGTACACCGATCAAGTGTAGATTAGGTCTTTTCGCATAATCCCATATTTCTTGGAGGCTTTGTTCATTTCTTTTCACTCTTTTTTCTCTTTTTTTGCCTT
Source organism: Sapajus apella (assembly GCF_009761245.1). Classification (NCBI taxonomy): domain Eukaryota; kingdom Metazoa; phylum Chordata; class Mammalia; order Primates; family Cebidae; genus Sapajus; species Sapajus apella. The sequence goes on from NW_022439064.1 coordinate 2,216, forward strand.
CTCTTTTTATTTCATTGAGTTGATCTTCGATCTCTGATATCCTTTCTTCTGTTTGATCGATTTGGCTATTGAAACTTGTGTATGGTTCATGAAGTTCTCATGCTGTGTTTTTCAGCTCCATCAAGTTGTGTATGTTCTCCAGGCTAGTTATTCTAGTTAGCATTTCATCTAATCTTTTTTCAAGGTTCTGAGTTTCTTTGCATTGGGTTAAAACATGTTCTTTCAGCTCAGAGAAATTTGTTCTTACCCACCTTCTGAAGCCTGCTTCTGTAAGCTCGTCAAAATCGTTTTCTGACCTGTTTTGTTGCCATGCTGGTGAGTCATTGTGATCTCTCTGGGGAGGAGAGGTGTTCTGGACTTTGATGATTTTATCCTTTTTGCACTGGTTTCTTCCCATCTTCTCTGAGTGGACGTCCTTTCTGTTAAAGTTGGGGTTAATTCTCCTGTATGAGTTTTTTTTTTTGGAATGCAGGCGTCAGTGTGCTGCTTAAGACAGTGTGTCCATTGTCTGCCAGTGGAGGCGCTGCTGGGCTGCCTCGTTCTCAGCCAGGCTGTTGTTTATTCATCACCTGGTTTCCATACTGGTGGGTTAGCCTCGAATTCCCAATAGTGGGCTCTTTCCCTCTGCAGCGCGCACTCTACCCGGGTGGAGGATGTGTTAACTGCGAAACTCTCCCAGCAGAGGGGCTCCGGTTGCTGGATGTTGTCGGGGAGGGGACTGTCTGGTCATAACCCCTTCCCCGCTTTCAACTCTCCCTTCTGTGTGACGGACAGTTCCTTTTCACAAGCTTTCTCGGTATTAGTCCAAATCTCTGCCCTGGTCTGTGCTAACAAGGCACCAGCCTGGCTGGGGCTGCGGGCCTGGGCTGTGGCCCCGGTCTGCAAGTCCGGGTGGTTCTTAGCAAGTCAGTGTTTTCCTGGTCTGTGTGCTGCGGAAGTCTCCGAGTGAATTGCTGTATCTGATTCAGAGAACCAAGGAGGTTATGCCCCCCACCCTCCCCATCCTCCGTGCCTGATACACTTTCCAGGTGGGGCAGTGCCCCACCTTGCCTCGGCTGGATGCCTTTGGGCTGCTTTCACTGCCTTTTTTGGCGGTTAATCCTGCTGTCCAACCAGTCCCTTTAAAACAAAACCGGTACCTCATTCGGAGAAGCGGATATTGCTCTGGTTCTGTCTCACTTGGTGGAGAAGCTTCCTTTTGGCCATCTTTGGTGCTCCACCATAAATATTATTATTAAGGACAACAGTTATATTCATAGTCTCTATCCTACAACAGAAGAATATTTGGGTCATTTGTTCATTGGGTTAAGGCCTCATTCTATATTATCATCTCATATTAACTAAGTATCAAATTCATTACATATGGAAGAGCATAAATTAAAAATTAATATTTTAGTAGATAATTATAAAAGCAAACATAAGAAATATGTATATGAACATAATATATGAATATATATATATGACTGGTCAAATAAAAAGTAAGAAATTAGTTAAAATACTTTTTTTATTATACTTTAAGTTCTGGAGTATATGTGCAGATCATGCAGGATTATTACATAGGTATACACATGCCACGGTGGTTTGCTGCATCCATTCCCTTGCCACCTACATTAGGTATTCTCCTAATGTTATCTGTCCCCAATCTCCCCACCCCCTTCTATCCCTCTCTGAGGCCCCCCACCCCCCAACAGACCACGGTGTGTGATGTTCCCCTCCCTGTGCCCATGTGTTCTCATTGTTTAACACCCACTTATGAGTGAGAACATGTGGTGTTTGGTTTTCTGTTCTTGTGTCAGTTTGCTGAGAATGATGGTTTCCAGCTTCATCCATGTCAATGCAAAGGACATAAACTCATCCTTTTTAATGGCTGCATAGTATTCCATGGTGTATATGTGCCACATTTTCTTTATCTAGTCTGTCATTGATGGGCATTTGGGTTGGTTCCAAGTCTTTGCTATTGTAAACAGTGCCACAATGAACATATGTGTGCATGCGTCTTTACAATAGAACGATTTATGGTTCTTTAGATATATACCCAGTAATGGGATTGCTGGGTCAAATGGTATTTCTCTTGCTAGATCTTGAGGAATTGCCACACTTCTTCCACAATGGTTGAACTAATTTACACTCCCACCAACAGTGTAGAAGTATTCCTATTTCTCCACATCCCCTCCAGCATCTGTTGTCTCCACATACTTTAATGATCGCCATTCTAACTGGTGTGAGATGGTATCTCAATGTGGTTTTGATTTGCATTTCTCTAATGACCAGTGATGATGAACATTTTTTCATACGTTTGTTGGCTGCATAAACGTCTTCTTTTGAGCAGTGTCTGTTCATATCCTTTGCCCACTTTTTGATGGAGCTATTTGTTTTTTTTTTTTTTTTTTGTAAATTTGTTTAAGTTCTTTGTAGATTCTGGATATTAGCCTTTTATCAGATGGGAAGATTGCAAAAATTTTCCAAAGTGAAAAAACGAAAACTTCTATCTGTATTTAATGAATAATTAATACCAATCCTTCACAAAACGTTTCAACAATTGAAGAGGGAGGAACGTTTTTCTATTCGTTCCATGAAGCCCATATACCATGATACCAGAGCCAGACTAAATCATGACAGGGAAAGAAGACTATGGACCAACATGCCATATATATATAGACTCGTAAATCCTCAGAAAGCACTAGAAAACGAAAACCAACAACATAAAATAGCTCTTTCTGGCTGTGTCTAGCTGGCCATCTTGGCTTGCCTGGCAACCCTTTAAGCCATTTTAAGTTGAATTTTGTGTGTAATGAAAGAGATGGGTCCAATTTTATGTTGTTTTTTTTTTTTCTGGTGGACTTGTAGTTTTCTCACCATGTATTGATGAGTTTATTACTTTCCCATTGTGAAAATTAGTTGACTGTATATGCAAGTCAACCAATATATACACCAAAACCAAGTAGAAGTGTTTGTTTACAAATGAAACTGCAACTTAATATCCAAAAGTCAAACAGGTTAATGCCCACTATTACTAAAGTAAAGGACAAAAAGTGACAGTTTAAATACACAAAGAAAATGGAAAAATCAAACACCCATTTATGGCAAAACCTCCAGCAAACTTCTCATAGAAGAGAACTTGTGAGACTTGCTGAAAGGCATCTATGAAAAACCTGCCGCTAACATCACACTGAATAGTGAAAGACTGGATGCTTTACCTGTAAGCTTGGGAACAAGACAAGAATTCCACTTTACCCCTCTATTCAGCGTTGTACTAGAGGTATTAGCCAGAGAAATTATACAATGAAAATAAATAACATCTTCCATACTGGAGAATGAAAAGTAGAACTGTCTGTATTACAGATGACAGAATCTTCTATATATAAATGTGTAAGGTATTCACTAAAATACCTCTAGAATTAATAAACAAATTGATGAAAGTCACAAGATACAAGATCCACATACAAAATTCAATTGTACTTTAAATAAATGCAACCAACAATGAAAATATGATAAAATGAAGAATACAATTTCATTTATAATAGCATCAAAAGAAATAAATATTTAGAAAAAATTTAACAATAGAAGTGCAAAAATTTTACACTCACTTTTTAAAATGCTGAAATAAGTCACAGAAGATCTGAAATAATTGTAAGCTATCAAATTTTCAAGGATAAAAATACGTCATACTAAGATAACAACACTTTACAGATTAATCTACAGATTCAATGTAATACCTTCCAATTCCCAGTTATTTTTTTGTAAAAATTCACAAGTTCACTCTCCAAAAACAAAATAAAACAAAACAATATGGATATGCATGGGAAAGCAAATATGTAAAAACCATCTTAAAAAAGAAAAGTGAAATTGAATGACTCACTTCCCAAGATTAATTCTTGCTACCAAGGATAACATTGATTCCCCTGTTTTCCCTCATTTTTTCTCTGTCCTGATTGAGAATTGCAGAGTAACTTGACTGCTCTGTGAGGTGGCCAGCTGCATATTTAAACCCCTGATGGTTTAAACCCAAACCGGGGCCTTGAACATTCTCAGGCACTGATAAAGGTGTTTAGGTTGTTGCTCAAAACCCTGAAAGATACTAGCACTGGTCCTAAGCCAAATTTCTTAAGCCCTCATATAAACTCCAAAACCAGACTCCTCATTGTGGACATACCCAGGAAAAACATCTCCAGCTCCTTGTCCCTTGGGAGGTTACGCTGTAGCCCCCTCTGTGTGTTGGTTCTTGTAATACATACTTTGAACTTATCACCCTGAGGTTTAGTGCTTCTTTCTTTTCTCAGCTGGTGGCTGAGAGCAAGGTCTCAAGTTACAGAAGGAATTGCAACTACAGAGAGATCTGTACTCTGCCACCATGGGCCACTCTGTTAGCTGCCATTTGGAGGATAAGATGAAAAATGGGGGCCTCTGTGAAGAGGCATTTGGGGAGCCCATGGCCTCCAGTCCTGGCACTAGGGGAGCTTTGGGCAGCAGGGGCTCTGGGTCCCAACTGTTGGAAGCAAAGAATCAGAGAGTTAAAAGAGTACCGCAGCCCCAAATGTGACATGAAGTCTAAGGTTCCCCTCAATGTAGGGCCACTGAGGGAGATCAGAGGCCCATGTGGAAAGAATGATTCATTTGTCTGTTTGGAACATAGCAAAGAGTTTAGCTCTGGTGAGCCCCAGTCCCACAGCACCTGCTGGGTATTGAAACTCTCCTGGGAGCTGCCCTTGAAGCAGGCTTAGGCAAGTTCTGTCTCCAGGTGAGGATGCTTTGAGAGGAATCCATACGGAAGCTGGTGATGTTACTCCACCCAAGAAGGTTGGTGTGTATCAAACAATATTTCCTTCCAGGGCACACAAGAGGATAGCTACTATTCAGAAACGAGAGAGAGTGGGAGTGGGATTTTCGTCTGCACAGAGCCTGTAATACAGCCTGGTGTCATTGGTGCCAAAACCTGAAAGCAACTGGAGAATGAAAGCTGATTATCAGGAACTGAATAAGGTGACTCAGGCCATATATGCTGCCAGCCCAAATATGGCTCAAATATTTGAAAAACGGAATACAGTACTTGTTTAGGGCCATGACATACCATCCTGAATTTTGCAAATGTTCTGCAGCATACCCTTAGGCCCAGGGTCATAGAACCTCTTTTTCTTCACCTGGAATGGCCAATAATGTACATTTTCGAGCTTTTTCCATTTTGTTTTATGTATAGTGTCCCGGGATTTTAAGTTGTACTTATCGGGAAGAATAGAGACTGGTATATCTAGTCTTGTCTTCACCAGAGCAGAAATGCTTAGTTGTGAATGAATTAAACAGAGCTATCTCTAGCTTGCCCATTATCCATGCAGAGATACCAAATTACTGATATAAGTCGCCATCTGAGACTCTACTCCAGGTGGTGGCATCTCTTCCTGGGCACTGGGGACTTGGCTGCGGTAGTGGGGAGAGATGCTGCCACTCGGGTCTTGAGCTTCCCTCTAGCACAGGGATGTGCCCTGTCTGTGGCAGAGAATATATCTACAACAAAATCTCCTGCAAACCCAGGAAATCTCTCTAGAGAGACAGAAGAGAAAGAAAACAATTTCACTGAAGAACCATTAAACCATATTTTGATGCACAAAAGAGGCAATCACTTAGCACTTTGCAAGAAAGAAGGAAATCCCACACTTGTGCATAGCCAGGCAGGTACAACCAGTGCATGCATGTTCCCGAGATAAACAGTCACCAGTCCTCAAGGAAGGGACTTGACAGCACTGTTTTCACATGTCCCTCAAGGGTAGCCACTGTGCTCGCTAATCACATTTACGACAAGATCAGTGTCTCCTAGTTTATGGCAGGAGTAGGTTAGCAAGTTAGAGACGGGCACCGGTGGAAGTTGGGCTCCTACGCTCTCATGGGAACTCTCTCCCTTAATGATTCCATTTCAGAGAGATGGCTCCCATGCCTTTGGAAAAGATGGTCCTGCTTGGAAGCTGGCAAAAGGCTACTAAACTTTTGAAGAGATTTCCATACATCACAAAGGGACAGAGAAGAAATTCATAAGGATAATTTTTCTTTGAAAAAAAAATGCTCTGAAAGAAAAAGGCAGGGTTCCTTTTCCCTTTTGCAATGGGACAAATTTGTTTAATTGGTAATTACCCTTGTATCTGCCAATGGTTCAATGACCCCCAATCTTCTACTCTCCAGTCTTACCTCTAGTTCAGCCACTCCCTCCCCCTCTCGGGTATTCAGCCCTGTGTCTCCCAGCCGCCTTTCTCCTAATATTCTCAACCCTGTTTCCTTAACTCGGAGCTCTGCCCGGATCCTCCCTCCATGCACTGCCTCCTGGACGCTCTCTACAGGCTCTGAGCTGGGGCATCAAGGGGATCGCCTCCCTTGGATTCAGCCTCCAGGTCACTGTCCTGTGCTCCTATCAGATACTTTCCAGGGTCTGGGCACATTTGGGTCTCATAGTGGATTTGGATTTCTACTTGTTTGATGCCAGAGGGAGTCTGGACTTTGTTCATTCGTATATACAGAAAGCAAAGCTCTAAATTGATTTTGAAATTCTTCATTATTAATTTTGGACTGAGATAATTCTCTATTACTTTACAGTGACACAAATACTGTAGTTCATTTCCTGGTAGCTAGAGTTTTAGATAATTATTTTCACTACCATGATTTCCCATATTTAATCAACTCATAGGCAAGGCATAAATACAGAGATGGTCTCATGTTAGAACACTTTTTTCTTCAATTTTCTGAATTAGCTCTCTTCTCCCACCAACCCACAATCTTTCTGTTCTAGCCTCAGTCACTCTTGGTATCCCTGAGTTTTTATTCTGGGGAACAAATGCAGATCTATAGATGATGGATATATGACTCATTATATGTGAAGCTTTTGCCAAGCAATCCCTGATGACCAGGTGACCCAAGATCTTTTCTCAGGGAAGATCGCTATGCCTGAAACAAAGGAAGAACCCTTCCAGGGCAGAAATAAGAAATACTCAGCCTGAAGATCCTTTCACTCATTCACTTTTCAGGTGCCTTTATCCATTGTTGAGCATGATAAATATCCAGACGTGCTTTCTAACATGTCCATGAGTTTAAGGATTAGGTGTTACTTCTCCTAGCAATCCTAGTTCTTGCCCTTCTTGTTTAAGGTTTCATCATCTCCCACCAACAGATACAAGAGCATACTTAGGGCTTAGAGGGGATCTTTGAAAACCACTCAAACACACACTGTGAGTAGTTTCAAGGTGTACTCACATTTCTCTGTCCCTTCCAGGCCAGTCCTTGGAGACATCAGGAAATCCAGACCTTCCTACAAGAATGGGGATTCCTTGGAAAGAGTGTCACTTTGAGTCAAGAAAGAGGAACCATAGTGTCAAGGGCAATTGTCCAGGGTCCAAGAACAGGGGCACAAGGAAGAGCTGGGCTGACGAAAGTGTGGCAGTCCTGGCTCCCACTTCAAATGCTACCGCTGCCTCTAGACCCTCTCAAGATGGTGACTTTTCTTGGTCCCAATACCTAAAAATACACAAAATTGGGAAGATGTAAACTTCTCCATTCTATTTCAGACATGTCTTGGAGGAAACCCATATATCTGAATGACCAAAGAAAAGTATGAGACAAAAATGTAAAAATCTATTCCAGGCCATTCACAGTGTTTTGCTGGTATCCTCGGATCCACATGCATTTCAAGAAGACTGAAGTGTGCCAAGCCTGCAGGGCATTGAAGAACGTCTGCCAGGCCTGCCTCTTAGTCCTAGAGTATGGCCTGTCCATTCAGGTTCATGATACAGAATTGTCTTTAAAAGATCAGATGCCATGACTCATGTATGTAATCCCAGTACTTTGCAAGGCCGAGGTGGTTGGACCATGAGGTCAAGAGATTGAGACCATCTTGGCCAACATGTTGAAAACCTGTCTCTACCTAAAATACAAAAATTAGCTGGGCATGGTGGTGTGCGCCTGTAGTCCCAGCTACTCGGGAGGCCGAGGCAGGAGAATCACTTGAACCTGGGGGGTGGAGGCTGCAGTGAGCCAAGATCATGCCACCGTACCAGCATGATGGTGAGTGCACCTTGAAACTACCACCGTACCAACGGTATGGGTGCCACCAGCCTGAGTGGCAGAGAGAGACTCTGTCTCAAAAAAATAAAAAAGAAAGAAAGAAAGAAAGAAAAAAGAAAAAAGAGATTAAGAGCTTCATTTTAGTTTGCAGTTGCATTAGATGTGTTGCCGTCTCTCCATGGTGCAATGTGGCTGGGTGTCTCCCATGGACTGACCCCCAAGAACAATTCACCTATATGACTCTTCTGGCAGCTTACAGGGAATCCAGCAATACTTTCCAGAGGGCCCTGAGCCAAAGGTGTCTACTTGAGTGTGAGACAGACAACTTCCCACCCTTCATGTACCTTCTGGAGCAGGACAGGGAACTCTCACTGGGCACCCTGCCCCAGGCAAAAGAGAAAGGAGCTAGTCTCAGAGGGTGTGGCCAATCCCAGGCTCCTGGAGGACTTCAATTTTATTGCAGACAGAAACCACTTCTTCCTCATTTTCAGTCCAACCAACACACTTGGTGGCTAGAGAAACTTCACTTCCCGTTTCTATTTATACACATTAAAAAAAAATATATATATATATACACACATACACACATATATATTTATTTACTTTACACGAGCTGTGTGTTTAAACA
>NW_022439065.1:0-10879 GCF_009761245.1 Sapajus apella
GACAGGATTCTCCAAACCTCAGTATCATGTAATCTGCACATATATCCCCATATCTAAAATAAAAGTTGAAATTAAAAATTAAATTTTTTAAAGTTATGAAAGGTTAATGAAAAATCTCAGCTAGTCCTTTCCCTACCATATAGCTATATGATATATATATACGCATATCTTAATCTATATCCTTTTTTCTATGTACAGAAGACATACAGTTTCTCTTCCACAAGTAATAGCATACCACATGTGCTGCTCTACTGATTCGTTTGGGACTTACCAGTTTAGCTCCAAAGATATTTCTTCTCTGTAGAAATACAATGGGTATGCCTATTGGGACAGACATGTGTCTGTCTCTAAATCTTAAGACTCTCAGTCATCCAGTGTTCAACCAGCCAGGCAAAGTATTCTCCAAGGCATTAATTCAACAGAAGTTTTATGGATTTGTAAGAATGATTCAAGGGTTTGGAATGATTCACTGGGGCTTGGATTAAGTAACCTCAGCTAAATCATATCACTTGGAGCAAAGGTAAGTTGAAGATTTAAATCCTGGTGGCTCAGTATCTCATCTGAACACTGGTAAAGTAATTCTCAGCCAAGCAACAGTGTCAGGGTCAGAAAAGCAGCCCCAAATACCTTGTACAGCAAGACAATGTCTGCATGGATTAAAAAGAGTATGTATATATGTGTTTATATATATATGCACACATACGAATACATGTGTATATTCAATACATATATTTGTACATACTACACATGTATGTACACATGGGAAGAAAACAGATTTGAAAATTTCTCATGTCTCTAGAGCAGAGAGAGACACATTTATAGGCTTAGAAATGATAAAAATAATTACAAAATAAGAAAATGCTGAGTTGATTATAAGAGCATCAATGTGTTCTGCATATAAAAATACAAGAAAAATAAAAATACAAAACACTGAAAAAATACTTTTGGTAAGTATGACAGATAAAGAGATGACATCTTAATTATTTAATACATATTTATATGGCTGTATACTGAGGTACTGTATACTGAGGTGACAGTAAGAGCCTCAGCTTTGATGGTAGATTTCCTATGATATGATCTCATCTGGGTCCCCAGTTTCTCCATCTGTAAAATGGTTATAAAAGTAATACTTTTTGGAGTTTTGTGAGGTGTAAATGTGATATACATGTAAAATACTTAGAACAGTGCCTGGCACTTGATAAACATTCAATAGAAGTTACCTATTGTTAGTGGTAGTAAAAGCAAAATATATAAACAAATAAATAAAAAATGACCTGAACAGTCAACTACAGTTAATAAATTGCAATACAAGGGAAATGTTTTTTGTAATAGAGTGAGTTAGAAGGAAAGCACCATTCTCTGAGTTCCAAATTAAGAGTCCTTTATTTGCCAGCGACTGAGAGATGACTAATACTCAAATTTCGCTCAGCCCTGAGGAAGGGGCTTGATTTCCCTTTATACCTTGATGTAGGTAGGGGAGGGCAAGCCTAGCTGAAGTGGAATTTTACAGAAGCAGAACAAGCAAGTTAGATAAGGAAGCTGGTCACCAGGGGGCAGAAGGTTCCCAGGACTGTTGGTTGCTAAGAGTATTTTCATACAATCATCAAGGTGGGCAGCAGGAGGAACTTTTCATACAATTAATCACCAAGGAGGATATTCACAATAGCAGGTAGATGTGCCAAGCAGGATGTGGTTACAATGGTTGCAGGTACTGTGAACAGTGTGAACCACTCTTAACAGATACAGTTACAGTGGTTGCAGGTGATGCGAACAGTGTGAACCACTCTTAACAGATATGGTTACAGTGGTTACAAGTGCTGTGAACAGTGTGAACCACTCTCAACGAATGTGGTTACAGTGGTTACAGGTACTGTGAACAGTGTGACCCGCCCTTTATGGATGTGGTTGCAGTGGTTACAGGTACTGTGAACAGTGCGAACCACTCTTAACGGTTCAAAGCTTTGAGTGCAGCATGATCCAGTAATGCACCTGAGGGGGCCGAGGTAGGGAGGGACAGGTTAGAGAAAGCTTGTTAGCTTTCCAGCTAAGATGGAGTCAGTTAGGTTAGTACAAGTTAGGTTACCCCATGTTCAAATTTATAATTTATTCAATAAATATATTGTTCTATTTTGGCCACAGTGGTCGGAAAATTAATACCCAATGCTAGTTAAGATGAAGTAAAGCTAATACACTTTTTGTGGCAATAAGGTTAAACTCTACTTTTGAAAAGAAAATTGGCAATTTATATTAAGAGTCATGCAATGTTTAAATTCTTGTTTAATTTGATAACTTTGCTACTTATAATTTCCCTTAAAGATATAATCCAAAGACAGAACACAGTATAAACTAATTTTTCTTCTGCATTGTTTATGAGAAGAACATAAAATCCAAAGCAGGTAACATATGTACCTATAAAATGGTTGATTACATTCTGGTACAATAATTATATGTATATGCATCAATACCAGATGACAGCTATTTGCAACAGAATGACAATTCATATACTGTAGTTATGCAGTTTATATTAAAACTATAAAATTCAAAGTCATAATGACCACACAGCAACATTCTTATTATGTAATTTTGAAACTTTATATATTTTCCCCATTCTTAAACCCATATTAAAAGCTTGGGAGGCAATATATATAATTGAAAATTGTTGTGTTTGGGTGATGCAGTTGAGTAATCTTTTTTCTTGTTTTTGTCTACAAAATTATTTAAAATTGCTTTTAAATTACAAATGTAATGCATGCTTACTGCTAAAAAATTGCAGAGGCATATACAGCAGAAACTAAAAGTCCCTTATGAATACCCTCTCCCAATTTTCTACCCTCCCGTCTCTATTCCAACTCTTCAAATCTCACACTCTTCCTTAGCAATGACCACTTAGAACTATGTCCTCATAAATACCTGTCTATGTGTTTACACATACATACATACAATTGCACATTTACAACACACATTTTTCTTACATAAATGAGATTTCTACTGTTCTGCCATTTGCCTTTTTTGCTTCATTAATATATTTTCTTTGGTCTTATTCCTTGTCAGTTCAAATAGAATCATATGATTATCACATTCACAATATTATCACACAATGATTTGTTTTATCAACCCATTATTAATGAATGTTTGTGCAGTTTTCAATTTTTTGCTATTGGAAATATTGTTACCACACTTGTGCTCTTTAGAATATATTTTCAGAATAAAATTCCTGGGCCAAAAATTTGCCCATTCAGATATCTAAGAATTGCTTCCAAACCACATTGTGAGAAGATGTTATCAATTTTTATGTCCATACAATTTTTTAAAGACGATAGTCAAAACTAGAAATCCCATGAAATTAAAATAAGAGATAGGCAAAAGTGTCTATACCCTATTGATTTCCACACCAGAGGCAGGTAATTTAATTTTGGTCTTACACTTTCAGTTATCTTCAGAACTTTGGCTAACTCATGATTCTACCATACCCCTCATTCATTTTTTACTTTGACTTTACTTTGACATTCTGGTCAGAATGCTGACTTCTAGGTTTTGTCCTAGAAATGTATTTGAACTGCTTAGATCAACTTAGTAAATAAAGATGAGTAACTTTGTAAATAAAGCTAATTTCTACACTGTTCCTAGAGCTGCTGGGCATGCTTGTCCAGTTGTGCTCTACCAAAGGGGCCTCGGGGACACTGACACCCTGTCTGTGCTCCGCTAACAAAGTCCTGTATCCTGGCTGCAGGCAGGGGAGGGCAGAGTCTGCTTGGAGAAAATAGTTTCTTTCAAAATCATATAAAAAATGACTTATTCAGGTCTCAGCTGCCCTGATGATTTCTAATTAAAAATTTTTAAATTTAATTAATTCTTCACCTCTCAATAAGGTTTGCCATATTAAAAAGATGATTAAAAATTTACAATTAGCCTTAGAATTTAAAGGGTAAGTATAATTCAAACATAGTTCTGTCAGAATTTGGATGTGATGGAAGGAAGTTTTGGTGAGCTGAGAAGCCCAATGAGAATACACCTCGGTAGGAAAAGAACTCTAATTGGAAATTCAAAAGTAGTCTAACAATTTCCTTATCACTGATAGATTTTGGAAAATCATAAAATGAATTCATGCATATACTGCCAAATAATAAAATAGAATAGGGCTAGGATACATCTAGTTTATAATTATTATAGCTGGTGAGTATTGTTCCACTGCTAAATACCTTTTTATTTTGGCAAGCCCTAACTGAGACATATTCAAGCAGATATAATTATTGCTATTCCATAGATGCTAAACAAGATATTTCATGTTATCTGTAATGAGCCATGAGTAAATAACAATTTCAATGGTGAGCACTTGATAAGTTATAGATCATCTTCCAATGTTAGGAGACATCCTCATTCCCTTTTATAATGTTTAAACTAGAATACAAACAGTGTGCCTGTTAAAGCAGTCAGCAGTGGACAATTCAGATAGAAAATACCAAGCATAGAGTTGATGGACTGATATGCATGGACTGGGCAAGTTTCCCATAAAATTATTTACATGCGTTTGGTTTAGCTATTTAATCCAGGTTGGAACCAATAAATGAGAAAAGTAAACTATGCTGACGGAATGCTTTTGCCCACTAGAGATATGCACAGAGCAGAGGCAGGCTCTTGCCCATTGACATCTCTAACAGGCCTGGCAAGCTGGATCTGCTGTAATGATTCTGCTACTCCTGCCCCTAACCTTGCCCCTTCTCCCTCTCCAACCAGCCTTGCTGCTTCTCTCATTCGTTAGTGCCTTGGCTGTGATGGGGCCAGTGGACAGTGAGATGTATGAGAAAAGGGGAGTGATGCTCTGCAGCATAGCCTAGTGTTAGCACTCAAAGAACAGAATGAAAGAGGCTTCATTATTTTCAGAGTCAACCATAGAACTTGAGTATCTATCCAAAGGGGTTTTATGTGATTCAAGAGGCTGAGGAAGCCTTGGGTAGAGTGAGGGGTGTAGTTGATGCTGAGGTCCCTCATTGCTCCTGTGGGGATTGAAACTGTAAGGGGTTGAGAGATGGAAACAAGGATCTTCCTATAACCAGGGACAGCAGAAGAGGTGAGCTGGGCCAGGATTAGCGAGGCTTTGTATTCCCACTTGAATCTACTCCACTCAGTTCCTATCATGTACCAGGCTATGCACTAGCATGAAAGATACGAGTGTTGTGACTCTGAGCTGGCTTACACGGCAAGGCAAAGTAAGGCTTACATAGGTCACAAATACCATAATATTGGAAGGAGTTAGCTGTAGGTTGTGGGAGAAGTGTCTACAGAAAGTCTAAGCCTACAGAGGGGACTTATAGGAGAAAAATATTTCCTGGAGTAGGTGGCATTCAAGAGGGTCAAGGACTTTAAGATGTAGGAAAGGGTAGGGGTATATCAGTGTTTGCATTAACTTAAAAAGAAGCATGGAGCTGAGAGAGGTTACCTGCTCCTGTCTGGTTGGAGGGCAGGTTAGAGATAGGAGCCTGGTGACCCCATCTGTACCTGTTCAGGAAAGTGCCAGCTACAGAATTAACAGGGTTCATTTGCTTTAGCTATAGAAAGAGATATATGTCCATGGGTATTTTTTTTAAGTTTGTATTTTAAAAGTGCACAATCAGAGCAACAATCACTGTTATCTAGCTCCAGGACTTCTTTTTATCATCCACCAAAGAAACTCCATTCTCATTAACCGTCTCCTCTTTCCTAGACCCTGGCAACCACTAATCTACTTTCTAGCTCTACAGACTTTCCAATTCTGGACATTTTATATAAATGGAATCATGCAATATGTGGTCTTTTGCGTCTGTTTTCTTTCACTTGGCATAATGTTTTTAAGGTTCATTCATATTGTAGCACATATCAGAACTTCATTCCTTTTTATGGTCAAATTATGTTTCATTGTATGGATATACTGCATTTTGTTGATCTGTTCATCAGCTGATGGACATTTGAGTTGTTTCCACCTTCTGGCTGTTATGAATAAATCTGCCAAAAACATTTATTTACTCACAGACATTTTAAATAAATACAGAGGAGTACCCAATTAAATGAATGAAATTCCAAATATTTTATTCTCTACCAATGAATGTGGAAGTTTTTCTAGGGCTTCTCTCTGTCTCAGCTCTTTTTTTTTTTTCTTTTTTTTTTGATGGAATCTCACTCTGTCACCCAGGCTGGAGTGCAGTAGCATGATCTCAGCTCACTACAACCTCTTCCCCCCACGCCCAGGTTTAAGCAATTCTCTTGCCTCAGCCTGCTGAGTAGCTGGGATTACAGGCACCTGCTACCATGCCTGGCTAATTTTTGAATTTTTAGTAGAGATGGGGTTTCAACATCTTGGCCAGGCTGGTCTTGAACTTCTGACATCACGATCTACCTGCCTCAGCTTCCCAAAGTGCTGGGATTATAGGCATGAGCCACAGCACCCAGCTCACTCGTGAAAACTTTTATACACTCTTGGACGACCTGCTTCCTCTTGACCAGCTTGCTCTTTCTGCAGTCTCTGAAGTGGATCAATTTTTGGGTTCCTGTTTGGTAGTTTCTTAATCTAAGAGAAGGTATTGCCCCCTCATTCCCTGTACAAGCAAGATTCAGCTGCCACCTGCATGTGTCAGACTGGGAATTGTTTTACAGGGGATATTCCAGGTCTCACATGTGCACTGCTATCTATGCTCAGGGCTGTCTTGAAATAGGCAGGATTTTCACCCTGCTGCAATTGGAAGGAAAAAAACCTCTAAACTCTGGGCAATCTTAAACCATCAGTGCATCAGAATGTTACCTAAGTATTTATTTTAAAGAAGAAAACATTCAGAGTTATTGTTTAAAAATACTTAATGTATAATATTCAAAACTGTACATTTGTTCTTTTGGGTACATTTTTGAAATATATCTATTTAATATGTGACCTGGAGTCCAAGACAAGTAAATTGTGGCCCAAATCCATATGTTATTTCTTCAAACTCTTTTTCTTTGTTCTAACTTTTCTTTTGATCCCCTCATTCCATACCACAGCCTCCTTTCTTCTATTTCCCACTCAATAACTCTAGATCCTCCTCTGAAAAAGTCCCTAAATCATAATCTCCTTTCTTTAATCTCCCTTTCCAGACCTCACTCCCTGGTCTTTCTAGTTACCTTATTCTCTAAGTCACAATTCTCCCTTTCAAAACTTTTAAAACTCGCTTCCCAAATCAGCTTCATTTCCCAAATCCACTTCCCTGAAAACCATAGTTTACTTCTTGGAACTGAAAAACACACATGTACTACAATCAGTAATTGGGCTGAGACTACCTCATGGAGAGAAAAGACCAGATGCTATGAACTTTGGAGGCTGTAAAAAAACGTGAAGAGGTTGCTGTAGATAGAAATTCAGAAATTCTAGAACCATGATTTCAGGGCCCTCTAGATAAGCCTGTGGTTGTGGGAAGCTGCCCTCATTTGCCTGGACTTTGAGTTTCTCATCTGGCATGTACTAAGCTTCTGGTTCACAGGAGGTGCTCAATAATAATATTTGTAGGCTTAATTAAGTGGTCAAATGAAGGACAAAAACAAGATGACCTCTAAGCTGTTTTCAGCTCTATGTAAAACTCTAATATCCATGAAGTCAAAATGAAGAGGATTGGTAGAGCTTTTGAAGTTTAAATTATTTAATGAATTACTTTCATTTTGTTCTTCACTTTGCTTGTGTACAGGGTCTTTTTTTTTCTTTTGTCAAGGAGGAAAAAATTTTCCTGGGAATAGATACAAGATAGTTTACTCACCTCTTTGGACTCCAAACTCCTTGACTATATATCTGTTAGGAGGTAGCTAATGAAAATAACTTTGGTTCCATGGAAATAACTGTGAGAACTATGAAATCCAGGGATGTGAGCTGGGAGTACAGGACGTCCAACTAGGATTGTTCTAAATGCTCAGAATGTAGTAATGAAAGTGAAATGTCATGATTAACGAATATTTGTTGATTGATTAAGAACATCAAATGCTGAATATACCTCTGACAAAAATATCTCGTAGCTCTAAGTTTATACACCAAGGACCAAATGTAAATGGGCATGCTGGTTTCAATTAATGAGTAATCCCTTTCACAAAGTTTCAAAAACTTTTTAACTCAAAATGGGTCACAGATCAAAATGTAGAAAGTAAAACTATAAAACTTTTAGAAGAAAAACAAGAGAAAATATTCATGAACTTGGTCTAGGCAAAGAGTTCTTATATAAAACACCAAAAGCATGATTCATAAAAGAAAAAATGGATATAGTAGTCTTCATGAAAATTTAAAACTTTGCTCTGTAAAAGACACTCTAAAGAGAATGAAAAGGGAAGCTATAGACTAAGACAACATTTTCAGGAATCACATATTCATAAAGAGCTTGTGTCCAGAATATATAGAGAAACCTTAACATTTAACACAAAGAAAACAAATGGCCAAGCACAATGGCTCCTACCTGTCATCCCAGCACTTTGGGACGGTGAGATGGGCAAATCACTTGATGCCAGAAGTTTGAGACCAGCCTGGACAACATGGTGAAACTCTGTCTCTACTAAAAATACAAAAAGTAGTTAGCATTGTGGCCTATAATCTTAGCTAATTCATAGGCCTGAATCACGAGAATGAACTCAGGAGGCAGAGGTTGCAGTGAGCCAAGATTGCACCACTGCACTCTAGCCTGGGTGATGAGACTCTCCCTCAAAAAAAAAAAAAAAAAAGAAAAGAAAAGAAAAACAAACAAACAAGCCATTACAACTGAGCAAAACATTTAAACAGATACTTAACAAAAAATGATATATGGATAGCAAATTAGTACATGAAAAAGTAATTGAGTATGTTAGTCATTAGAGAAATGTAAATTAAAATCACAATGAGATACTACCACTCACTTATTAAAATGGCTAAAAATAACAAAACTGACATTTTCAAGTGCTGGCAAGGATATGGAGCCTCTGAGTTTTCATACATTGGGAATGTATGGAATACTGGTAGGAATGCAAAATGGTACAGGCACTCTGGAAAACAGTCTGGCAATTTTCTACAAAATTAAACATATGCAAATCAGATGACTGAGTAGTCAGTATCCTAGGTGCTTACTCTAGAGAAATGAAAATTCAAGTTTACACAAACACCTGTATACAAATGCTTATAGCAGCATTGTTCATAATTGCCAACAACTGGAAACTATTAAGATGTTCTTCAGTGGGTGGATGTATAAGCAAGCCATGATCCATTCATACAATGGAATGCTACTCAATAAAGAAGGACTGTTGATGTGTACAATATTGATGATTTTCAGATGTATTATGCTAAAGAAAGAAGCCAGACTCAAAATGTTATATAATATATAATTAAATGTATATGATGATCCGGAGGAGATAAAACTATAGGATATAGTTGCCAGGGGGTGGGCGAAGAGTTTGACTCCAAAGGGGAAGCATCAGGGACACAGGGTGAGAGAATTGTTCTGTGTCCTGATTGTGGTGATGGTTATATGACTATGCATTTGTTAAAATGTTCACAATTATACACACTCTGAAATTTAGTTTATTGTATGTAAACAAGCAAAAAAGTTCTCTAAGTGATGGAAGGGAAGAAAATTAACTCATCAGAGATCTACCATATATTAATCATGAGGCTTTAATTTTTACTCAGAATAATCTTGTTTTTGATGATTAACTGATTGTACAATGGGTACAAATGGATATTTTCCTGATATTACATTTACATAGCAGCTAGGATAACCCTTAAAGACATTTCCAAACACAGGGCAGTTGTAACCCCTAGCTTTCCCAACCAAGTTTTCTGACACTCAAGCTCCTGTAACCTCGGAAGAATTATGACTGCCTAGCCAAACAAAGCATTGATAACACTGCACCCTGCACTTTTCACCTGAGCAAATGTCACCAATATCTCGTGCATGTCACCTGCCTGGATGAGTGTGAGGCTTCCACATCCTCCTCACCAAACCCTTCTAACCTTGCCCCACTGATTAGATCCTACTTTGATGACAGCTGAGATGCAACCTGGGTGCTGCCCCTGGGTGGATCTCAGCTTTGACAAGCCTGATTTAGCACTCCATTTCTTTTCCACATAAATCCTATTTTTAACCTCAGACCATTCTTTATTTAGGAATTCAGGTCTCCTTGGGGGTCTCATGTCCTTGCCAAGCCCTCACCAGTCTCTCACCACTGCCATTCCCCTGTCAGCCCGAGGCTCCATTCTGAGGCTGTAGGAGCATGAGAGAGAACTTCATTGCTCACATCCCATATTGACTCTCTTTACGTTCTTGAATTACCACCTACCTGAAAAAGCCTCAACGTCTCAGGAGAACATCCTGGAATCCCTGCTGTCAAAAGGTTTTTTGAGTTTTAGTTTTCTTCCAAAGTTTATCATATAAAGTCTTAGTGCCTCGCTGGAGTTTGTCATATGTGTGGATAATAAATCAGTTTCAAGAAAAAAGTGTAACTAACAGAAGTTTCAGTTGAATTTTCAAGGCTAGTAGGATTGTGTTCTTCTTCCTCTCCCTTTGCCTCCCTCCCTGTCTCCACCAACCGCCACAGCATATATTAAAAGCTGATATGCCAAACTTTGCCTTCCAACAGAAACCACCTCAGAAATGAAGCTAAGATGCAGCCCCTTTCCCCAGGAGGAGGGAGACTCTTTGGCAGTGCAGCGGCCCTCCCGGGGCACAGGCTTCTCGGCAGCAGACACAGGCAGGCAGGAAGCAGGAGGCTCAGTCTCTCGGGGAGCATGGGATTGCTAGGGTCACAGGTGCCCCGGCAGGCGGCCAGGTGAGGGGCTGAGGCACAAGTGCTATCAGGAACTTGGCTGCAGCACAGGGGCTGAGGACACCCAGTTGGTCCATGCCAGGGGCCTTGACATTTCCCCCGCAGAGGC
>NW_022439066.1:0-10864 GCF_009761245.1 Sapajus apella
GGGCCTGCGTGAGGGCCCCCGGGCCGCTCCGCGCGGGCGCCGGTGGCGCGGGCCGAGGCCCAGGCCGCGCGGGTCGTCGGCCGCCGCGCACCGGAGCTGAGGGAGGGGGCCCAGCCGAGGCCGCCGGCCGGCGAGCGAGCGAGCGGCGGCGAGGGGCGGGAGCACGCGCGGCCGCGCCACCGAGCCGGCGCGCCGGGCCCGCCCCGCGCTGACGGACGGCCAGGCCGGCCAATGGGGGCGGCGCACGGCAGTGGGGCTACCGAGGCGGGCCAATGGCAAGACACGTCGCGCCGAGCGCCCCGTACGTCCGGCGGCGACGCCCCGACGCAGCCCCGGCTACGGGCGCCGCGGAAAACCCGGAGCGGACGGCCGGGAGCCCGCGCGGGAGCGGGGCTGGCGCGGGGGGCGGCGCGGGAGCGGGCGCGGGGCCCGGGCCGGGCTTCTGAGCGGGTCCGGCAGCTCCTTGGACGCGGCGGGCGGGACCGGGCCCAAGGTCACAGCGGGCGCCGGGCACGCGACGGCCCCGAAGCCGGCGTGGACCCCGGGATGCGGCCAGGCCCGGCCGCCCCGCGGCCTTTTCCCGGCGGAGTGCGGGGCCGGGGCCTGAGACCGCGGGGCCGGCGACAGGTTGGTTTCGAACCAGCGGCTCCGAGACCCGGCGCGCTCGCCCTTCCCGGCAGCGGTCACGCCGTCGTGTCGGGGTGTCCCGCCGGAGACCCGGAGGTTCTGAATCACTTTCACCCGCTGTCGTCAGCGCCCGGTTTAAAAATACACCGGGCCGGCGCGTGGGGAGGCCGCGCGCACACGGCGCCCGAGGCCCGGCCGGCCAACGTGGCGAAGCCCCGTCTCTGCTAAAAACGCAAAAGCAAAAAAATGAGCCGGGCGCGGTGGAGGTGCGCGCCGGAGTCCCGCACCTCGGGAGGCCGAGGCGGGAGAGTCGCTTGAACCCGGGAGGCGGAGATCTCGCCGCTGCACTCCAGCCTGGGCTGCAAAAGTGAAACGCTGCCCGAAAACAGAACAAAACGTACATGTGTGCGTGCACATGTGTATACGCGGAGCTCTCTTATGAACGAATAGTTCATATCTTAACCAGTTTGATACTAACGGGTTTTAAAAAAACAGAATTTTGCCACTTTAAAAAATTATAAGGCCCCATCTGAAACAAGATGATCAATAGTCTAGATGCTTACTAATCAATGAAACTCCTGCCATTAAAAAGAAAAAAGTCGTGTAAATGTATCTCACGGCTACGTAACCAGTTGTGGAGATGTTCAAGGTTCAGGATTATGAAACGTCTGCAACCTCTTAAACAGGAGAATTCCGTGGGCAGCCAGCATCAGCCCTAGAAACCATGGCTTAGGCAACAGTCATCTTCGCAAAACTGAAATAGCAACAAATCACACCACTTGAAGTCTCTGCTGGGGAGGGACTGAATTGCCACACTTCTTCCAACATGGTGGCTCCTGCAGGGTGGGTGACAAGAAGATTCTATTACAGGTTATAGCAAACATCCCAGAGCTCCTCTATTTGCTGCTTGTTAAATGGCAAAGAACAATTAGAAGAGCGAACTGATATAATTTAGGTACAGAGGCCAGGTGCGGTGGCTCAAGCCTGCAATCCCAATGGTTAGGGAGGCCCAGGTGGGTGGATCACTGGAGGTTTGAAGTTACAGACCAGCGTGGCCAACATGGTGAATCTCCATCTCTACTGAAAATACAAATAGTAGCCGGGCGTGGTGGCGCGCACCTGTAATCCCAGCTACTTGGGAGGCTGAGGCAGGAGAATTCCTTGAATGCAGGAGGCAGAGGTTTCGATGAGCTGAGATTGCACCACTGCATTCCAGCCTGGGTGACAAAAACACACTGTCTCAAAAATAATAATTTCCGTACAGAGTTTAGTGTGACTAGAAAGACTTAGAGGAGACTGGACTTAAATGGAGCAGAATAAAGAGGACATCCTGAATAGGAACTCTGGAATGGAGGCCCCAGGCAGGAGACACGGGTCAGTTCACACATTTTTTATTCATTCAATGTGGAAAACCTTTTTCTTTTCTTTCTTTTTTCGAGACAGAGTTTTGCTCGTTACCCAGGCTGGAGTGCAGTGGTGTAATCTCGGCTCACAATGCAACCTCCACCTCCCCAGTTGAAGCGATTCTCCTGCCTCAGCCTCCCAAATAGTGTTACAAGCATGCACCATCACCCCTTGGCTAATTTTGTATTTTTAGTAGAGACAGGGTTTCCCCATGTTTGCCAGGCTGGTCTCAAACTTCTGACCTCAGTTGATCCGCCTGCCTCTGCCTCCCAAAGTGCTAGGATTACAGGTGTGAGGCACTGTGCCCAGCCTACATTTACATGTCTTAACACCATGAGTTTGTAATTATAATGCAAATTCCTTCGGGTTCAAACTGCTTTGGCAGGATGTCCTAAGGAAAAAAAATTGTTTCATTAAATATTCACTCACATATTAGAGGGACTGTTTTTATTTTCTTTTTTTTTATTTTGAGACAGAGTCTCACTCAGCCCAGGCTGGAGTGCAGTGGCCCAATCTCTTCTCACTGTAAACTCCGCCTCCCAAGTTCAAGGGATTCTCCTGCCTCAGCCTCCCAAGTAACTGGCATTACCGGTGTGTACCACCACGCCCGGCTAATTTTTGTATTTTTAGTAGAGACGGGGTTTCATCGTGTTGACCTGGCTGGTCTCAAACTCCGGACCTCAAGTGATCTACCGGCCTCAGCCTCCCAAAGTGCCTGGATTACAGGTGTAAGCCACCATGCCCAGCCATATTAGATGGATTTTAGGGGGCATTGAGATAACTATGGAAATGACATGGGAAGTGTATCATTAAAAAAAAAAAACACACACACACACACACACAGGCCAGGCGCGGTGGCTCACACCTGTAATCCCAGCACTGTGGGAGGCTGAGGCGGGTGGATAACTTGAGGTCAGGAGTTCAAGACCAGCCTGGCCAAGATGGTGAAACCCCGTCTATACTAAAAATCCAAAAATTAGCCAGGCGTGGTGGTGTGCGTCTGTAATCCCAGCTACTCAGGAGGCTGAGGCAGGAGAATTGCTTGAACCCAGGAGGCGGAGGTTGCAGTGAGCTAAGATCGCATCACTGCACTCCAGCTTGGGCGACATAGCTAGACTGTTTCAAAAAACAAACAAACGAAAAAATGCCATATAGAGAGCAGCACATGCTGCTAGCTAGGAAGGAGTGAGGGCTCACTACTATAATCCTAGCCCTTTAGGAGGCCAAGGTGGGAGGATCACCTAAGTCCAGGAGTTTGACACCAGCCTAGGCAACATAGTGAGACCTTGTCTCTATTAAACAAAAAGAAAAAAGAAATTAAGGAAGCGTAATGATTCTTCTTTAGAAAGAAAGAAAATAAGGCCGAGCGTGGTGGCTCACGCCTGTCATCCAAGCACTTTGGAGGCCAAGGCGGGAGGATCACCTGAGGTCGGGAGTTCATGACCAGCCTGACCAACGTGGTGAAACCCCGTCTTAAAAAAAAAAAGAAAAAGAAAAGAAGAGAAATAAATAAATAAAAATTTTAAAAATAAATAAATTTTTAAAAAGGAAGGGTAATGAAAGACATTTTCAGATCAACAAAAGCTGAAAAATATCAGCAAAAGGCCCAGCCTTCAAAAAAATACTCACAGAAATTATGTTATTTTACTACTTTTTTTTTAGATGGAGTTTCGCTTTGTTGCCCAGGCTGGGGTGCAGTGGCATGATCTCAGCTCACTGCAACCTCTGCCTCCTCTGCCTGGGTTCAAGTGATTCTCTGGTCTCAGCCTCCCACGTAGCTGGGATTACAGGGGCACACCACAACACCCTCCTAATTTTTGCATTTGCAGTAGGATGGGGCATCACAATATTGGTCAGGCTGGTCTGGAACTCCTGACCTCAGGTGATCCACCCACCTCAGCCTCCCAGAGTGCTGGAATTACAGGTGTGCGCCACCATGGCCAGCCAACTAACAGAAATTCTTCAGACCGGAGGAAGATAATCTGCAGTGGAACCCCAGTTCCACTGGGTAACCAGAAAAGACATTTTAAATTATTTAGGCCAGGCACAGTGGCTCACGCCTAAAATCTCAGCACTTTGGGAGGCCGAGGCGGGAGGATTCCTTGAGACCAGGAGTTTAAGACCAGCCTGGGCAACATAGTGAGATCCCATTTCTAAACTAAAAAAAAAAAAAGAAGCCAGGCATGGTGCCTGAGCCTGTGGGGCAGGAGAATAGGGTAAGGAGGCAGGGAACCTAAGGCCGATTCACACTGACCTCCTAGAACTAAATCAAAAGGAAAACCCCGACTTCCCACCTCTAAGTAACAAAATGACCAGAGGCTACTCCCTTGCAAACCCTTCCCCTCTTTCTGTGTGGCAGATGGAAACTTGAAAATACCTCCGCTTGGCTGCTCTCCGCAACCAATCAAACTGGTCACAGGCTACTACTTCATTTGCATGGAGTGTACACCAAGTGGCCAATGGAGACCCTCTGAGGGGTCCTGGACCCCAGAAGATTCTGTAACCAGGGCTCTGGAGCAGCTGCTCGGGCACCCCCTCCCTGTGGAGCGCACTTTCATTTCCAGTAAATCTCTGCTTTCATTCTTCATTCTTTCCTTGCTTTGCCGTGGGTTTTGTCCAATTCTTTGTTGCAAGAACCTGGACAACTTGTAGTCGAGACACTCCACAGGCAACACCTGTGGTCCCAGCTCCCCAGGAGGCTGAGGTGGGGGGATCACTGGATCCTGGGAGGTCGGGGCTGCCGTGAACGGTGATGGCACCACTGCTCTCTAGCCTGGGTGACAGAGCAAGACGCTGTCTCAGAAAATAAAAAATAAAATATTTATTTAAAAGATTACTGAACAAATGCTTCAAGCAAAAAAAAATTTTTTTTCTTTTGAGACAGAGTCTGTCACCCAGGCTGGAGTTCAGTGTGCAATCTTGGCTCACTGCAACCTCTGCCTCCTGAGTTCAGGTGATTCTCGTGCCTCAGCCTCCTGAGTACCTGCAACTACAGGCGCACACCACCACGCCCAACTAATTTTTATTGTTATTATTATTGTTTTTGAGATGGAGTCTCGTTCTGTCACCCAGAGGGGCTATCTCAGCTCACTGCAACCTCTGCCTTCCCGGGTTCAAGCGAGGTGCATGCCACCACACCTGGCTAATTTTTGTATTTTTTATAGAGATGGGGTTTCGCTATGTTGCCCAGGCTGATCTTGAACTCCTGGGTTCAAGTGATCTGCCTGTTTTGGTCTCCCAAAGTGCTGGGATTACAGGCATGAGCCATCACGCCTGGCCGGAAACATTTTTAAATGTCAGCTCCTGTCTGATACGGAATCCACTATCCTGATGAGGCTCTTATATACTTCAATGCGGCTACTGTGACTGAGGAACTGAATTCTTAAATTTTACTTAATTATAATTGATTTTATTTTATTTATTTATTTACATTTTTTGAGACAGAGTCTCACTCTGTCACCCAGGCTGTAGTGCAGTGGTGCGATCTCAGCTCACTGCAACCTCTGGTCCAAGTGATTCTCCTGCCTCAGCCTCCTGAGTAGCTGAGATTACAGGCACCTGCTACCACGCCTGGCTAAAAAAAAATTTTTTTTTTTGGTATTGTTTAGTAGAGATGGCGTTTTCCTATGTTGGCTGGGCTGGTCTTAAACTCCTGACCTCAACTGATCTGGCCACCTTGGCCTCCCAAGTGTTGGGATTACAAACTCACCTGCAAAATAAGCTGGCGCACTGGGTGATGTCGGAAGGCCCATCCGTCTCTAACCCTCCATTCTGAGGCGGCTTTGGGGGTACCCCAGGATGCTACCTCATTTGAAAACACTATGGCTAGAAGAAAATGACATTCAAACAATCATTGTAGGAAAAGTACTTTCCATAGAAAACTCGGGAAGCTGGGAAGGCCCGATTCCTCCGGTGTGTGTGTTGAGGCTGTCCCGTTTGGAGGAAGTGTCTTGAGTTGGATCTCACGCAGTCAACACATGCTTGTGTGGCATCTGCTGCATGCCCAGTACGGCTTTCAGGCCTCCCCAGACGCTAGCTCAGGCAGTCCTCACTCCGCACCTCTGCGTGACGAGTGCTCCTCCTGCCCCATGTTACAGAAGGGCACGGGGGGCACAGAGGTCAACTAACTTGCCCAGACCCCGGCAAGCACTTCTCTTTTCACCGCTACACTAGAAGCAGCAAAAATAAGGCTTCCTGTGTGTACCACTTACAATAAAAAGGGTTGCTTACTAATGTTAGAATAACTGAACTGTTATACTCTTATGTTTTGAGACGGGGTTTTGCTCTGTCACCCAGTCTGGAGTACAGTAGCACGATCTCAGCTCATTGCAGCCTTGACCTCCCAGATTCAAGTGATCCTCCCCGATTAGCCTTCTGAGTAGCTGGGACTACAGGCACTCACCACCATGCCTGGCTAATTTTTTTGTATTTTTTGTAGAGACGAGGTTTTGTCATGTTGCCCAGGCTGGTCTCGAATTCCTGGGCTCAAGCGATCCACCTGCTGTGGCCTCCAAAAATGCTGGGATTACAAGCATGAGACACCACACCCAGCCTTATTTTTAGTTTTTAAATTTCATTATTACTATTATTTTAGACAGGGTCTTACTCTCACCCCGGCTGGAGTACAGTGGCGCGATCCTGGCTCCTGTGGTCCTCCCACCTCAGCTTCCTGAATAGCTCGGACTGCAGGAGTGCCCCACCATACCCAGCTAATTTTGTGAATTTTTTTTGTAGAGACAGGATCTTGCCATGTTGCCCAGGCTGGTCTTGAACTCCTAGGCTCAAGTGATCCACCTGCTTCAGCCTCCCAAAGTCCGGGGATTACGGGCGTGAGCCACGGTGCCCGGCCTTGTTATTCTTTTTTAGCTGTAGGGCCTCTCTCTGTTACCAAGGCTGGAATGCAGTGGCATGATAACAGCTCACTTTATCCTTGAACTCCAGGGCTCCAATGATCCTGCTGCCTCAGCCTTCCAAGTGGCCGGGACCACAAGTGCACACCACCATATACCTAGCTATTTTTAAAATTTTTCATAGAGATGAGGTCTCACTATGTTGCCAAGGCTGGTCTCAAACTCCTGGGCTCAAGCATTCCTCCCACCTTCGCCTCCCAAAGTGCAGGGGTCACAATTGTGAGCCACCAAGCCTGGCCTGCTTTTCATTTCCTCTGAGAGTGTGGTCCATATAGGTAGGCTGGGCACAGCGGCTCACGCCTGTGATCACAACACTTTGGAAACCAAAGGAGGCAGGCTGCTTGGCGCCAGGAGTTTGAGACCGGCCTGGGCAACATGGCAAAACCCCGTCTCCACAAAAAAAATACAAAAATTAGCTGGGCCTGGTGGTGTGTGCCTACAACGGTGCCACCTATACGGGAGGCTGAGGTAGGAGGAGGACCTGAGCCCAGGGAGGTCAAGGCTGTGATCGAGGCTGGAGGTCAAGGCACTCCAGCCTGGGCATCACAGTGAGACCGTCACAGACAGACAAACACAGCCTTACTTATGTGACTTTCTCTTTTTGTTTTTGTTTGTTTGTTTGTTTGTTTTTTTGAGATGGAGTTTCACTCTTGTTACCCAGGCTGGAGTACAATGGCGCGATCTCGGCTCACCGCAACCTCCGTCTCCCGGGTTCAGGCAATTCTCCTGCCTCAGCCTCCTGAGTAGCTGGGATTACAGGCACGCACCACCATGCCCGGCTAATGTTTTTTGCATTTTTAGTAGAGACGGGGTTTCACCATGTTGACCAGGATGGTCTCGATCTCTTGACCTCGTGATCCACCCGCCTCGGCCTCCCAAAGTGCTGGGATTACAGGCGTGAGCCACCGCGCCCGGCCTGTGACTTTCTCTTTTTGACAGTTCAGCAGTCCTGTGGGTTCTGCTGCAGCCCATAATCACAACTTGTAATACCACTCTTTGACTCTCAGGGCCTATGTGGGAAAATGCCTGTTAATATACAGGTCACCCTGATTGTTCAATGAACTGTATTGGCATAGACTGCTAAACAAAGTAAATGTTTTCTTGAACGTTTGCTAAACTGACATTATATCCCCAGATTGATCTATAGAATCCATGTCATTTCAATCAAACTGTACCAGGATTTTCTGTAGGAACTAACATGCTTGGTGTAATATTCTTATGGAAATGTGAAGGACTTAGACCAGCCAAAACTATCTTGGGAAAAAAAAACAAAGTTGGAGGGATTACAGTACCCAACTTTAAGAGTTAATATAGGCCAGGCACGGTGGCTCACGCCTGTAATCCCAGCACTTTGGGAGGCTGAGGCGGATCATGAAGTCAGGAGTTCAAGAACAGCCTGGCCAACATGGTGAAACCCCGTCTCTACTAAAAATCCAAAAAAAAAAAAAAAAAAAAAGCCAGGTGTGGTGGCAGGCGCCTATAATCCCAGCTACTTGGGAGGCTGACACAGGAGAATTGCTTGAACCTGGGAGGCGGAGGTTGCAGTGAGCCGAGACGGTGCCATTGCACTCCAGCCTGGGCAACAAAGCAAGACTCCATCTCAAAAAAAAAAAAAAAAAAGTTACTATAAAGCTATAAGAATCAAAATTGTGGAATACTGACATAAGAATGGACAACTAGATCAGTGGATCAACTAAGAAATCCAGAAATAGACCCCCACATACAGAGTCAATTCATTTTTTTTTTTTAGACAGAGTCTCACTCTGTTGCCCAGGCTGGAGTGCAGTGGTGCAGTCTCAGCTCACTGCAACCTCTGCCTCTGGGTTCAAGTGATTCTCCTGCCTCAGCCTCCTGAGTAGCTTGAATTACAGGCGCCAGCCACCACGCCGGGCTAAGTTTTGTATTTTTAGCAGAGACGGGGTTTTACCATGTTGGCCAGGTTGGTCTCAAACCCCTGACTTCAGGTGCTCCGCCTGCCTTGGCCACCCAAAGTGCAGGGATTACAGGTGTGAGCCACTGCGCCCAGCCGATTGATTTTTCACAATAGTGCCAAGGTTTTTCAATAGGGAAAGCAAAGTCTGTTTAGTAAACAACACAACAAAAATGAGGTATCTGGTTGATAATGTTGCCAAATGCCAGGGGTTCAGCCTAGGTACAGTTGCTCACCGCACGGAAAGTCAATCACTGACAACAAGCACTGTCAGGGAAGAAGGCTTTATTGCAAGTGATGTCAGCAGGGCAACAGGGGACCGTCTCAAATCCATTTCCCCACCCGCTAAAGTTAGGGGTTTAGATAGCGGGGAAGGAATGTAACCATATGTGGGAAATCGGGAAGTCGGGAGGGGTAAGGAAGAAGAGGTGGTCAACAGGCAGCTGGGGGGGGTCGAATTTAGGGTTCTGGAAAGTTTTAGCTCTCCAATACCATCTGGGAGGCCTGAGGGTTGGATTCCTAAGAAAAGGACTCAGATGCAACAAATATGAAGTTTCTTAAGCTTCAAGCCCAGGAGGGTCCATGTCTATGCTTAGCCAAAACACAACACAACACTGTGACTATCAGTTCCGTGGGAAGACTGGGCCTGCTTCAGTGATCATCATAACAGCAACAACAAAAGCTCCAATCCCTGCCTCATGCCATACATAAAAATAAAATCAAGGCTGAGCGCGGTGGCTCCCACCTGGAATCAATCCCAGCACTTTGGGGGGCCGAGGCAGGCAGAGCATGAGAGGTCAGGAGTTTGAGATCAGCCTGGCCAACATGGTGAAACCCCGTCCCAAATTAGCCGGCGTGGTGGTGGGCACCTGTAATCCCAGCTAATCAGGAGGCTGAGGCAGGAGAACCGCTTGAACCTGGGAGGTGGAGGTTGCAGTGAGCCAAGACCGAGCCATTGCACTCCAGCCTGGGCGACAGAGTGACACTACATCTAAAAGAAGAATAAAATAGGGCCAGGCACAGTGGCTCATGCTTATAATCCAGCACGTTGGGAGGCCAAGATGGGTGGATGATGAGGGCAGAAGTTCAAGACCAGCCTGGCCAAGATGGTGAAAGCCCATCTCTATAAAAAAAAAAAAAAAAGAAAAAGAAATAAATATAAATTAAAATAAAATAAAATTGAGGTGGATCACAGAACTAAAACAATCAAGCTCCCGAAAATTAAAACATAGGAGACTCTTGGCTGGGCTTTGTGGCTCACTCCTGTAATCCCAGCACTTTGATAGGCCAAGGTGGACGAATCAATCACCTGAGGTGAGGCGTTCAAGACCAGCCTGGTCAACATGGTGAAACCCCGTCTCTACAAAATCACAAAAATTAGCTGGGCATGGTGATGAGTGCCTGTAATCCCAGCTACTTGGGAGGCTGAGGCAGGAGAATTGTTTGAACCCAGAAGGCGGAGGTTGCAGTGAGCTGAAATCGCACCATTGCACACCAGGCTGGGCAACAGGGGGAGACTCCGTCTCAAAAAAAAGTAAAAAAAAAAATTTTTTTTTTTTTTAAGACAGGTTTCACCATGTTGGTCACGCTGGTCCTGAACTCCTGACCTCAGGTGATCCGCCCGCCTTGGCCTCCAAAGTGCTTGGATTACAGGCTTGAGCCACCACGCCGCGCCAAAAAAAATTTTTTTTAATTAAAAAAGTAAAACAAGCCGGGCGCAGTGGCTCAAGCCTGTAATCCCAGCACTTTGGGAGGCTGAGGTGGGTGGATCACGAGGTCAAGAGATCGAGACCATCCTGGTCAACATGGTGAAACCCCATCTCTACTAAAACTACAAAACATTAGCTGGGCATGGTGGCGCGTGCCTGTAATCCCAGCTACTCAGGAGGCTGAGGCAGGAGAATTGCCTGAACCCAGGAGGCGGAGGTTGCGGTGAGCCGAGATCGCGCCATTGCACTCCAGCCTGGGTAACAAGAGTTTCGCTCTTGTTACC
>NW_022439067.1:0-9445 GCF_009761245.1 Sapajus apella
CGCAACCTCCGCCTCCTGGGTTCAGGCAATTCTCCTGCCTCAGCCTCCTGAGTAGCTGGGATTACAGGCACGCGCCACCATGCCCAGCTAATGTTTTGTATTTTTTGTAGAGACGGGGTTTCACCATGTTGACCAGGATGGTCTCGATCTCTTCACCTTGTGATCCACCCGCCTCGGCCTCCCAAAGTGCTGGGATGACAGGCTTGAGCCACCGCGCCTGGCCAATTTTTTGTATTTTTAATAGAGACGGGGTTTCAGCATGTTGACCAAGATGGCCTCAATCTCTTGACCTCGTGATCCACCTGCTTTGGCCTCCCAAAGTGCTGGGATTACAGGCGTGAGCCACCGTGCCTGGCCCTATTTATTTATTTTTTTAGAGAAATGGGCATACTACAGATATGCACCTATTAAAAATTGAAATGTTCACTTAGGTGTTTTATTTGGCATGAAGTCTGAGGGTTTATTAAATATATACTTAAATGCTTGACTCCAAAGGTTTTAAAATACTTTAATGAAAAAATAAACAAATATATTAATGATCTAGGTACAAGCAATAGCAAGGAAAAAAATAGAAAGCAAAAGTTTTTTTTTTTTGAGATGGCATTTCACTCTTATTACCCAGGCTGGAGTGCAATGGCGTGATCTCGACTCACCACAGCCTCTGCCTCCTGGATTCAAGCAATTCTTCTGCCTCAGCCTCCCAAGTAGCTGGAACTACAAGTGTGCACCCCCATGCCCGGCTAATTTTTGTATTTTTAGTAGAGACAGGGTTTCACCATATTGACCAGGATGGTCTTGATCTCTTAACCTCGTGATCCACCCACTTCAGCCTCCCAAAGTTCCGGTGAAAGCAAATATTTTCTTAGGGGAGAAGAAATTTGAATGTATGTGGAATATTAAGGAGGATAAGAAATTAATTTAAGGAGGGGTGGTAGGGGAGGGAGAACATGAGGAAAAATAGCTAATGCATGCTGGATTTAATACCTAGGTGATGAGTTGACAGATGCAGCAAACCACCATGGCACACGTTTCCCTATGTAACAAAACCTCCATATCCTGCACATGTACCCTGGAACTTAAGATTTAAAAAAAAGAGAAAAAGAAAAAAATAATTTAAGCAAAATGGTTATCTTCGGCCAGCACAGTGGGTCATACCTGTAATCCCAGCACTTTGGGAGCCCAAGGTGGGCAGATCATTTGAGACCAGGAATTCAAGACCAGCCTGGCCATCATGGCAAAACCATGTCTCTACTAAAAGAGAAATACAAAAAAATTAGCTGGGCATGGTGGCGCATTCCTATATCCCAGCTACTTGGGTGGCTCAGGCACAAGAAGCACTTGAACCTGGGAGGCAGAGGCTGCAGTGAGCCGAGACGGCATGACTGCACTCCACCCTGGGCAACAGAGTGAGACTCTGTCACACACACACACAAACAGTTACTTTAATATGTTTGGGCTTATTAATTTGAGAGCATGTCACTCTGTTGCCCAGGCTGGAGTGCAGTGGCAGGATCTCAGCTCACTGCAACCTCTGCCCCCCAGAACTCAAGCAATCCTCCCACCTCAGCCTCCAGAATGGCTGGGACTACAGGTGCATATCACCAGGCCCTGATAATCTTTGTATCTTTTGTAGAGACAGGGTTTCACTGTGTTGCCCTGGCTGGTCTTGAACTCCTGGAGTCAAGGTATCTGCCCACCTTGGCCTCCCAGTGTGCTGGGATTACAGGCACAAGCCACCACGACCAGCCAGATTTCCTACTTTGGTTTGGGCTTCTGAAAAAAATAGACCTTTCTGCCTATCCTTACTATGTCATCCTCTGCAAGTCCTCGCCTCTATATATGAATACATCTAACAACATTATCATGAAAAATCTATGCCAGAAATATAATTAATTCCACCCACAGCTGATGTTTTCTGATTGTATTTCTCAAGGCAAACAGCCCCAACAATAACATGTATCGAAAGCTACAGAAATATACAGATGGACAGACAGAAAAGGACTCAGACTGTCTATGTAGTGAAGTTTGTGCAAAACTAGAAACAGAAATCCACCTGGGTCAGAGGTATAGGGTAAATTTCTCTTGCTGAGGCTCAGGTTTCTCCTTGATGCATGTTTAATGGCCCACCTAAGTTCAAGTGGAGGAGCATCTTTCTTCTTTGTTAACCAAACATGCCCAGGTAGAGTTGCTTCTCTTTTCTATGGTAGCTGCTGAGTTCTGACTGTGTTAGCTGGAGGTACCGCCGGACGTTGGCATCTTAGAAGATGATAGAGAAGCAATTAGAAACATAGTAAAGACCATAATTGTACCTTGTGGCAGGAGAGAATTGTTAATATGCTCCCACCATTTTTTTTTTTTTTTTTTTTTTGAGACAGAGTCTCACTCTGTCGCCCACACTGAAGTGCAGTGTGGCACAATCTCAGCTCACTGCAACCTCTCCTTCCCGGGTTCAAGTGATTCTCTTCCTCAGACTCCCATGTAGCTGGGACTACAGGCATGCACCACCACACCCAGCTAATTTTTGTATTTTTAGTAGAGACGAGGTTTCACCATGTTCGCCAGAGTGCTGGGATTACAAGCATAAGCCATTGTGCCTGGCCCCTTTTTTTTTTTTTTTTGAGATGGAGTTTCACTCTTGTTGACCAGGTTGGAGTACAATGGCCCGATCTCGGCTCACCACAACCTCTGCCTCCCAGGTTCAAGCAATTGCCTCCCAGTTTCAACCAATTCTCCTGCCTCAGCCTCCCAAGTAGCTGGGATTACAGGCATGTGCCACCATGCCCCAATAATTTTTGTATTTTTAGTAGAGACGGTGTTTCTCCATGTTGGTCAGGCTGCTCTCCAACTCTTGACCTCAGGTGATCCGCCCACCTTGGTCTCCCAAAGTGCTGGGCCGTGAGCTACCACGCACAGCCACATGCTCCCATTTTTATTTTTTGAGATGGAGTCTCGCTCTGTTGCCCAGCACAGTGCAATGGCCTTATGTCAGCTCACCACAACTTCTGTCTCCCAGGTTCAAGTGATTCTCCTGCCTCAGCCTCCCAAATAGCTGGGATTACAGGTGCCCACTACCACGACTGGCTAATTTTTGTATTTCTAGTAGAGATAGGATATCACCATGTTGGCCAGGCTGGTCTTGAGCTCCTGAGTTCATGATCTGCCCTCCTCGGCCTCCCAGAGTGCTGGGATTACAAGCGTGAGATACCACGCCCAGCCCACATGCTCCTATTTTTAAATCTCTCCAAGGCTAACGCCTGTGATCCCAGTACTTTGGGAGGCCGAGGCGGGTGGATCACAGGGTCAGGAGATCCAGACCATCCTGGCCAATAAGATGAAACCCTGTCTCTACTAAAAATACAAAAATTAGCTGGGTGTGGTGGCACGCACCTATAGCCCCAGCTAGTCGGGAGACCCAGGCAGGAGAATCGCTTGAACCTGGGAGGCAGAGGTTGCAGTAAGCTGAGATTGTGCCACCTGCACTCCAGCCTGGGCTACAGAGCAAGACTCCATCTCAAAAAAAAAAAAAAAAAAGAAAAAGGCTGGGTGAGGTGGCTCATGTCTTTAATCTCAGCACTTTGGGAGGCCAAGGTGGGTGGATCACAAGGTCAGGTGTTTGAGAACAGCCTGGCCAACATATTGATACCCCATCTCTACTAAAAATACAATCACTGCACTCTAGCCCAGGTGATAGTACGAGACTCTTGTCTCAAAAACAAACAAAAACCAAGATCCAAATATATCATGACCATTCTATGCAATAGTAACTCTCATTAATTAATAATACTTGGAATTACAAAAAAAAAAAATCTCTGTACAGGGCTGGACTAGCTGCTAATTTTAATTTATTTATTTTTGAGACAGAGTCTCACTGTGTTGCCCAGGGTGGAGTGATCTCTGCTCACTGTGACCTCTGCCTCCCAGGTTCAAGCAACTCTCATGCCTCAGCATCCCGAGTAGCTGGGATTACAGGTATGCACCACCACACCTGGCTAATTTTTCTATTTTTAGTAGAGATGAGGTTTCACCATGTTGGCCAGGCTGGTCTTCAACTCCTGACCTTGTGATTCACCCACTTCAGCCTCCCAAAGTGCTGGGATTACAGGCGTGAGTCACCGAGCCTGGCCACTGGCTGCTAATTTTATAATGAAAGGAAGATCGGTGAAATAGCTACCATTAAAGTAGAGCCTCTTGTGGGTAGGGGGCTAGGGGAGAGATAGCATTAGGACAAATACCTAACGTAGATGGCAGGATGCAGCAAACCACCATGGCATGTGTATATAGCTATGTAACTAACGTTCTGCACATGTATCCCAGAACTTAAAAGTATAATAAAAAAATTAAATTATAATAATTTTAAAATAGAGCCTTTAAAGATACTATTCACGTAGGTGACAATCTATGTACTTGAAGGTGAGAAACATGAACAAATGGCTCATATTTTATATCTTTAGAAATTCCTAATAGCTTTCCCAGTCATTTAGATGAGTGAGATTTTACTGCAGTGTTATACATCTGAGGACTCTGCTACTAGTATCCAATGGAAGCCAGAATGCAAAAGGTAGACAATTTTCAGTGCTCAACCAACCAACATAGGAATGAGTCTCTCATCTCCCTCACAATTTCCTTTCTGCCTTGAAAACAAAGTAAGTCTCAAATTCTCTCTCAGCAGGCCTGCCCCTTTTCTAGGTCATACCTGGGGTTAGCTGAGCTAAAGGATAAAAATGATAGCGAAAACAAATGCCAAACCCCAGTTGGAGAACTGGCAGAATGAGGATTTTCAAGTGTATTCACTGGCATTCACATATCCTATTCCAGTCACTCTTTTCATTTTATTTTTGAGACAGAGTCTCGTTCTGTCACCCAGGATGGAGTGCAGTGGTGCGATCTGGGCTCACTACAACCTCTGCCTCATGGATTCAAGCAATCCCCCTGCCTCAGTCTCCTGAGTACTGGGGATTACAGGTGCAAGCCACCACACCTGGCTAATTTGTAATTTTAGTAGAGATGGGGTTTCACCGTGTTGCCCAGACTGGTAAGACCTCCTGGGCTTAGGCAATCTGCTTGCCTCAGCCTCCCAAAGTGCTAGGATTACAGACGTGAGCCACTGCGCCTGGCTTTTTTTTTTTTTTTTTTTGAGATGGAGTCTCACTCTGTCTCCCAAGGTGGAGTGTAGTGGCACAATCTCGGCTTGCTGCAACCTCCGCCTCCCAGGTTCAAGTGATTTTCCTGCCTCAGCCTCCTGTATTACAGGTATACCTGCCACCACACCCAGCTAATTTTTGTATTTTTAGTAGAGACAGGGGTTTCACTATGTTGGCTAGGCTGGTCTTGAATTCCTAACCTCAAGTGATCTGACCTCCTCAGCCTCCCAAAGTGCTAAGATTACAGGTGTGAGCCACTGCGCTCAGTCCCAGTCACTCTTAAAGACCAGGAACTGAACTTGAAAACACCACTTTTTTGTTGTTGTTTCTTGGAGACAGAGTCTTGCTCTGCTGCCCAGGCTGGAATTTAGTGGTGCAATCTTGGCTCACTGTAATCTCTGCTTCTTTTTTTTTTTTTATTTACATTTTAGGTTTTGGGGTACATGTGAAGAACATGCAAGATTGTTACATAGGTACATATATGGCAGTGTGATTTGCTGCCTTCCACCCCATCACCCATATCTGGCATTTCTCCCCATGCTATCTCTCCCCAACTCTCCACCCCCTGCTGTCCCTCCCCTATTTCTCCCCTCCTTGTGTCCATGTGTTCTCATTGTTCAACACCGGCCTATGAGTGAGAACATGCGGTGTTTGATTTTCTGTTCTTGTGTCAGTTGGCTGAGAATGATGGTTTCCAGTTTCATCCATGTCCTTACAAAGGACAAGAACTCATCATTTTTGATGGCTGCATAGTATTCCATGGTGTATATGTGCCACAATTTCCCTGTCCAATCTATCATCAATGGGCATTTGGTTTGGTTCCAAGTCTTTTCTATTGTAAACAGTGCTGCAGTGAACATTCGTGTGCATGTGCCCTTATGGTAGAACGATTTATAATCCTTTGGATATATACCCAGTAATGTGATTACTGGGTCAAATGGAATTTCTATTTCTAGGTCCTTGAGGAATAGCCACACTGTCTTCCACTGCCTCCCGGTTTTAAGTGATTCTCCCTGCCTCAACTCCTGAGTACCTGGGATTACAGGTACCCACCACCATGCCTGGCTAGTTTTTGTATTTATTTTTTTTAGTAGAGATGGGGTTCTGCCATGTTGGCCAGGCTGGTCTTTAGCTCCTGACCTCAGGTGATCCTCAACCCCCCAAAGTACTGGGATTACAAGTGTGAGCCACTGTGCCAGGTCCCGAAAAACAATTTTTTTTTTTCCCCTGAAATGGAGTTTTGCTCTTGTTGCCCAGGCTGGAGTGCAATGTCACCATCTCAGCTTACTGCAAACTCTGCCTCCCGTGTTCACGTGATTCTCCTGCCTCAGCCTTCCGAGTGGCTGGGATTATAGGCATGTGCCACCATACCCAGCTAATTTTTTTTTTTTTTTTTTTTTTCTTTTCAATAGATGGGGTTTCACCACATTGGCCAGGCTGGTCTCAAACTCCTGACCTCAGGTTATCTGCCCAACTTGGCCTCCCAAAGTGCTAGGATTACAGTCGTGAGCCACCGCACCCAACCTACCCAGCTAATTTTTGTATTTTTAATAGAGATGGGGTTTTTCCATGTTGGTCAGGCTGGTCTCAAACTCCTGACCTCAGGTGATCTGTCCACCTCAGTCTCCCAAAGTGCTGAGATTACAGGCATGAGCCACTGTGCCTGGCCAAAACAACACTTTTTAAAT
The DNA here is from genome assembly GCF_009761245.1 of Sapajus apella. Taxonomy (NCBI): domain Eukaryota; kingdom Metazoa; phylum Chordata; class Mammalia; order Primates; family Cebidae; genus Sapajus; species Sapajus apella. The sequence continues at coordinate 6,830 of NW_022439067.1, forward strand.
CCTTGTGTTTGGCCTAGGGGTGGGGGCGTTATATATAATGGTACTGAATAAAATAGGCATAGATATAAGTCTGTTTCACATATATATCTCATATATATATGATGCCTATTTTATATATATTTATGTATATTTATAAATAAAAGTACATTCATATGTATATATTTATATATTAAAATAGGCATATAGATATCTATATACATTTTTTTTTTTTTTGAGATGGTGTTTCACTCTTGTTGCCCAGGCTGGAGTACAATGGCACAATCTTGGCTTACTGCAGCCTCTTCCTCCCAAGTTCAAGTCATTCTCCTGCCTCAGCCTCCCTCATAGCTGGGATCACAGGCATGGGCCACCATGCCCAGCTAATTTTGTATTTGTAGTAGAGATGAGGTTTCTCCATGTTGGTTGGGTTTGTTTCAAACTCCTAACCTGCCTTAGCCTCCCAAGTGCTGGGATTATAGGCGGGAGCCATCGCACCCAGCCAGGTATACATATACATACGAAACAGACATACCAACATATATATTGTATATGCCTGTTTAAGCATCAACACCTGACACATGAAACTAATAATACTGGCTGGTCATGGTGGCTCACACCTGTAATCCCAGCACTTTAGGAGGCCGAGGTGGGCAGATCACCTGAGGTTGGGAATTTGAGATCAGCCTGACCAACATGGAGAAACCCTGTCTCTAATAAAAATACAAAATTAGCTGGACATGGTAGCGCTTGCTGTAATCTTAGCTACTCAGGAGGCTGAAGCAGGAGAATCGCTTGAACCCGGGCGGCGGAGGTTGCGGTAAGCTGAGATCGTGCCACTGCACTCCAGCGTGGGCAACAAGAGCGAAACTCCATGTCAAAAACAAAACAAAACAAAACAAAAAAAAAAAAAAAAAAACAAAGCCCTGGTCATCGTATACTTTTTCACAGAATTTGAATTCCCAAACATGTGAATGTATTACTTATTGAAAATAATACATTGGCAAAGTAAAATAAAATCCCCTTTCCACAGATCCACCCCAGCAAGACAATTTTGTCTTCAGCATTTCAAAGCCCCTTTGACTCACCTTTAGGCTGCCTATTGATGGCAGCCAGGAGGTAGTGCCGGGCCTGGTCATAGTCCTGTAGGTGGAAAAAGGCCACTCCTGCCCGATACAAGGCCTTGGCATTATTAGGCTGTCGTTCCAGGACTTTCTGACTATATTCTCTCACTCGTTCATAGTTCACTGGCTCCATCTGAAGGAGACAGGCTAATGGGCCATATGAAAGGAGAGAAGTGGGAGGAGGGGCTTGTTACATCAGGTTCCACGGGCCAGCTCAAAGCAGTACCGGTATCAACAGCATTCAGTCAACAAACGCTAAAGTGTCTCCCATATGCCAGATACTCTTCTACACACTGAGGATACAGCAGTGAATAAAAGCTTCGCATATCTTGTAATGTACTTCAATATTTACTGATTTTCTGCTACATATTTAGTATTGAGTTAGGCCAAGCTATAAAGCTGGTAAGAACATACTTTAAAATTTACTTAAAACTCATCTTTGGGCTGAGCATGGTGGCTCATGCCTGTAATCCTAGCACTTTGGGAGGCTGAAGTGGGAGGCTTGCTTGAGCCCAGGAGTTCAAGACCAGCCTAGGCAACACAGTGAGACCCCCACTGCCTTTTTTTTTTTTTTTTGGTTGGGTTTTCCCTGCAGTGTTTAAAAAAGTATATTCTGGGTATCATCTGTATTCCATTTTTATTTTTTTTTTTTTTTGAGATGCAGTCTTGTACTGTTGCCCAGGCTGGAGTGCAGTGGCACGATCTCAGGTCACTTACTGCAACCTCCACCTCCTGGGTTCAAGCAATTCTCTGCCTCAGCCTCCCCAGTAGCTAGGATTACAGGCATCCACCACCACGCCTAGCTAATTTTTGTTTTTTTTTTTTTTTTTTGAGACGGAGTTTCGCTCTTGTTACTCAGGCTGGAGTGCAATGGCACGATCTCGGCTCACCGCAACCTCCGCCTCCTGGGTTCAGGCAATTCTCCTGCCTCAGCCTCCTGAGTAGCTGGGATTACAGGCACACGCCACCATGCCCAGCTAATTTTTTGTAGTTTTAGTAGAGACGGGGTTTCACCATGTTGACCAGGATGGTCTCGATCTCTTGACCTCATGATCCACCCGCCTCGGCCTCCCAAAGTGCTGGGATTACAGGCTTGAGCCACTGCGCCCGGCCATAATTTTTGTATTTTTAGTAGAGATGGGGTTTTATCATCTTGGCCAGGCTGGTCTTAAACTCTGACCTTGTGATTCACCCACCTCAGCCTCCCAAAGTGCCGGGATTACAGGTGTGAGCCACCGTGCCTGGACCCATTTTTCTTCTTTTTTTATCTGAAAATTTCAAAAACCAGAGCCAGGCCCTACTGTATCTCTTCTACCCAAGGCTCTATGTCCTAAATCCTCCATTTCAACAGTTTTTGTATTGCGGCTTGGGTAATAACGGTTGCCGCCAGGTGCAGTGGCTCACACCTGTAATCCCAGCACTCTGGGAGGCTGAGGCAAGCAGATCACCTGAGGTCAGAAGTTCAAGACCAGCCTGACCAATATGGTGAAACCCCGTCTTTTAAAAAAAAAAAAAA
>NW_022439067.1:9545-10851 GCF_009761245.1 Sapajus apella
TACACTCTTAGACAAATATTACTATCTTCATTTAGTGGATGAAGAAATCAAGACTCAGAGAAGTAAGTTGTCCAAGATCTTATAGATTCTAGGTGGAATGAATATGAAATTTGAGTGAAGTGTTCTCTAAACCCAAAATCATCATTCTCAATAACAATACAGTATATGACTTCACTATTCTCTTGGATGACTTAATGGGACCTTAAAATACAAACCTACGCAGGAGGCAATTCGGGTTAATGTTCTGCCTTTTTATGATTAAGAAGGGAAACACATTCCCTATTTCACAACTGCGGGAATTAAACATACTATTATTGAATCATGGGGCTGAGGAAGACCAAGAATCAGCACTGATTAGGACATTAAAGCGCCTGTGCTTATGTTTGTATCCCTTCTACAACATCCCCACCAAGTGGTCATATGGTTTATACTTAGATATTTCCCCAGAGGTCAACCAACCTGTTACCCTTGCTTATTAATTCGACAACCAGTTCTTGTGCATTGACCATGTGCCAGGCACTGAGCTAGAAGCAGAGGATAAGAGAAACAAGGCTGTCATCCTGATTTTTTTTTTTTTTTTTTTTTAAACAGTTTCACTCTTGTTGCTCAGGCTGGAGTGCAAGGTGCGATTTCGGCTCATTGCAACATCTGCCTCCTGGGTTCAAGCGATTCTCCTGTCTCAGCCTCCTGAGCAGTTACAGGCATGTGCCACCATACCCAGCTAATTTTGTATTTTTAGTAGACACAGTGTGTCTCTATGTCGGTCAGGCTGGTCTTGAACTCTCAACCTCAGGTGATCCACCACGCCCAGCCCATCTTGATGATTAAAAAGCTTGAGACTGGGTGTGGTGGCTCACATCTGTAATCCCAGTACTTTGGGAGGCTGCAGCAGGCGGATCACTTGAGGTCAGGAGTTCAAAACCAGCCTGGCTATCATTGTGAAAACGCAGTTCTACTAAAAATACAAAGAAATTAGCCAGGCTTGGTGGTTAGCACCTGTAATCCCAGCTACTCGGGAGGCTGAGGCAGGAAAATCGACTGGACCCGGAAGGCAGAGATTTCAGTGAGCTGAGATCACGCCACCGCACTCCAGCCTGGGTGACAGAGCAAGATCCTCTCTCAAAAAAGAATATATGTTAGGGAATTGGCCAAAAAATCAAGGAGATGAATTGTTTTAGAGATGAATACTTGTAAATCTTGGCTCTCCAGGTGGACTTGAGGTGTAATTTAAAAAATCCCTTTTAGCCGGGCGCGGTGGCTCAAGCCTGTAATTCCAGCACTTTGGGAGGCCGAGGCGGGTGGATCA
>NW_022439068.1:0-10845 GCF_009761245.1 Sapajus apella
CCTCCCCTCCCCTCCCCTCCCCCCCTCCCCTCCCCTCCCGCGAGCCTTTCAGGCGTCCTCTCCCCTCGTGACCGTCTTCTCCCCTGGGCAAGGTGACGTCCAGGGCACCAGGTCTTCCTGCTCTGATCGCCCGGTGGTGGTCTCTCTGCAGCCGTGGGATTTGTGTGCTGCTGGCTAACTGCCAGGCATGAGCATCAGCAGCCCATGGATGCTGCCCCTCCGCCGTTAGGTGAGGAGGGTGCAGTCCTCGCTGCATGGATGACGCCTTAGAGGAGCATGTGCTGGGCGGCTGCCCTTCCAGGGGTGCTGAGCAAGGCTGCTCCTGGCTGGCACAGGCAGAGGTTTCCAGGAGCTGAGTGTTGGTTTCTGACACCACTTGGCCATGTTCAGAGTTGTCGGTTTCTTAGATTCATGTTGCCCATTCCAGAAGTGGGGCTTTTGGTTTAGGTGGAGCCATCCCCAGGACTCGTGGCAGTGGCTCAGACGTTGTAGTTGCCTGCAGAAGCCTCTCTGCCCCGGTGAGACCTTCAAATAGCAATTTTACAGCTTCGCTGCCCTGAGGGGAACATGACCCTCTCCTTTTTTTTTTTTTTTTTTTTAAACATATTAACTAAGCTGTGATAGGGGCGAGGAAGGCACTGGCAAGAAAACTTTTTGGTTTCAAATAAAAATCCCCCTTTTTGCCCTTCAAATTGGAGCAAGACAAATCCTGGTTTGTGTGTTCTGTTTGGAATTGGTTAGAATCCCTTAGAAAGTAAAAGAACTATTTCCCAAATAGGGCTGGTATCAACCAAAGTCCTAAGGTGGTAATTATGACAGTAAGACTTTTGATTTGAAACAAAAAATCCTGAAAATGGCAAAAAGGCAGAATGGAGCACCCTCTGGGGTTCGCGATCTCTTGCTTGGAATTGATGTGATGAGGCTGCAGCAGGTAGGGTCCAGAGCCCATCCTGCCACCTGACGTGGAGGGGCCTGGATGAGGTCCTTGGCCAGCCCGAGCCTCAGTTTACCCATATGTAGGATAGGGATGATGCAAGGGTGATGTGAGGTCCTGCCTGTAAAGTGCCGAGCCCGATTCTGGTTGACGGTGAATACTCAGATCTGAGGTGTGGCTGCTATTCCCACCCCAGCCCCAGCCCATCCCTGGCAGATGAGGACCAGAAAAGTGACTGTTCCAAATTAAAGATACTTGTTTTAAGGGCTCTGGTTTTTAACTCTTTGGAAACCAGAAGCAGAAGTGGCAATGAAGAACGTTTTTCTAAATTCTTATTATCCTATTATTTAAAATAGCCCGTAGAGATATTAAATTCCAGGAGTACTGGAGGAACCTCGCAAACCCTCCTTAACCTTGTTTTCTGTGTCTTTGTTTCAACAAAAATATTACTTTGCCTCTTCTCCCTTATCCAGAAGTGAAGGTGAATATTGAGTGCCATTCATGGGAGGAAGGCAACCACATGCGGCCCAGAGTGACTCTTGTTTTCCTTAAATGATTTGTGTGTGTGCTCACCTTAAAATGTAACTCAGTAAAACAGGTGTGTTTTGAGGAATGACTCTGTTTAAATTACCCAGGTAAAAAGGTGACAGTTAAATTTCATCCAGTGTGTGCAGGTATCCAAAACCCCTTTCTGTGGCTGCGTGTGAGTTCATGTGACTTGTGGTTATTTTTGAATACAGAAAATGTGTTGTTGCTGAGGACTTCAGAGGGTGTGCTGGGATTGTGTAGGGTGGACATCAGGGGCTTCAGTGTGTGTGGTTTCCTTGGAGAGGTTTAAATTAAGGCTGAGTGTCCCTACTCCAAAATGCTCCAAAACCTGAAGTATTCTGAGCATCCTCATGACACTGGAAGGAAATGGTCTTTGGAGCGCTTTGGATTTCAGACTAGGGATGCTTTACCGGATAGTGAAATATTCCAAGACCCTTCTGGCCCCAGAAGCTTGGATAAGGACACTTGGCCGGTGCCAGGCATCCCTGGAGTGTGAGGCAGCCTGGGCTCACTAGACTGGCTTTTGTAGGAGCCACAGAACCGAAGAGGGTCAAAGTGGCCACACCTGGCTCCTGAGAAGGGTGGGGGGGGGGGGGGCGTGGAGGGCCGAAGCAGAGTCCCCAGCGTTTGGGGTGCTGTCCCTGGTGGAATTGAGAGCCTCCTCCCAGTTGTGGCTCTGCCCTGTCAGCAGCCACTGAGGCCTGGAGGGAGCTGGGGGAGAGGGGTCGAGGAGGAGGACTCGGCCTCCTGCTTTTGGAGAGGGCCTGTGGTGGCCTCGTGTGTTACTCCTGCATCCAAGGTGCATGGCCATGCCTCTTGTTGCGGTTTCTGGGGTGCTCTCAGCAGTAACAGCTTTGTCTCCAGCCCTTGGCAGCAAGTTCCCTTTTTTTTTTTTTTTTTTTTTTTTTTTTCTGTGAAAAGAGGTAGAAAATTTTATGGAAATGCATTTGACCACTGTTTTTGCTGGAATGTCTGTTTTCCGATATGACATGGTGCACTTAGGCTAAATCTGAAAGTAAATATCTCCTAGTGAGCCTCATGAGTAAAGTGCAGTTCATACATATTTAAAGCAGGTAGATTTAGGGACACGGAGCATCCCGGTGAGGACGAGTTTTCCACTAACTCTTGGAATGGAAGCTGTAGTGTTGGGTGCTTTCATGTGAGATCAGCGAGGCCATGCTCACATCCCTGCCCGCCTGAGCGGCCTCCCTTCTGTTACAGCGTCTGCTGGGGTCTGCGTGGGCTGCCTGATCTTTGCTGTTACCTTTTTCACACGTGCCTTTTTATCAAATACTAGAATAAACTCAACCTCACATACTTTGTGGGGAGAGAGAAAAGTATATCTGGGATCTCTTTAGTTACATGTTGGAAAATAAATTTGGTCAAAATACTTCTGCATATGCATGCTTGGTGGGCTGGGGTTCCCTGCCTCACCCTGAGGCACATTTGCACATTTTGATTTAATCTTGGCTCTATGGCAACAACACTATAGAAGATGGTTATGACTTGTTTTTCAAAATCTAGAAATAAACATGTGATTGGAATCATAATCTATAGAACTTCTTTGTAAAACCTGATTTGCGCTATCATTTTTGTTGGTATATTTTGTTAACAATTTCATTTTTAATTTAACATGGCATAAAACAAATGGAACAAATATTTAATTGAAACTCAGATTTAAAAATTAGTATCTTATCAACATACTGCTTCACCAACTTTATTCTCATTAATAGTTCTATTTTCTCTGAGTGCAGCATAATTGTTATAAAATTAAGAAAAAGGTTGGGTATGGTGTCTCGTGCCTTTAATCCTAGCACTTTGGGAGGCCAAGGCAGGAGGATGACTTGAGGCCAAGGAGTTCAAGACTAGCTTGGGCAACATAGCAAGACCCCATCTCTATAACAACAGAAACATTAGCTGGGCATGGTGGTGCGTGCCTGTGGTCTCTGCTACTCTGGAGGCTGAGGTGGGAGGATCACTCAGGCTATAGCGAGCTGCGATTGCTCCACTGTGCTCCAGTCTTGGCAACAGAGCCATGACTCTGTCTCGGAAAGAAAAAGGAGGAAAGACAAAAATCTCCAGAAATGTCTCGTTTTCTTTTTTAATCATCCCAAAGAGAAATCAGATTTTTCTAATAATGTGAAGGGTAACTGATAAGATTCTTTTCTTGCATGGTTTTTCCTTTGCAAATATTGACAGTATTCTCTCCACCTCATCTGTGGAAACGAGATCGTTTCAAAGCAGCAGGCGTCTTCGAGGTTGGTGGTGGTTTTGTGTTGCACCTTGGGGAACAGTCAGCATGCAACCTTTTGCCACAATCGTGCGCATCGCAAGTCCCAATTAAAATCATCTCCAGAGACGCCTATGTGGCTTATGATAGCAGAGCATGTTCATTCAGGTAGTGGTTTTCGCTTCATATCTGAGATTATTCTGTGCAATTCATTAAGCATATGGGATAAGTAATGATTTAAGATAATTCTGGCTGATATCATTTAGAGGATATTATTTTTCACTTCAAGTTAAAACTTCCTTCGTGATAGTCATTTTGTGATTCATTTAAATATGAGCTTTATTGCATAGCTCAAGTTTTCATTAGTCATTTCATAACATAGAATTTTGAAAGCAGATGTGGCAGAATATTTCTAATAAATTGTTGACTTATTCAGGTGATTTACAACGTCCTGAGGAACACTCAGAATTGCTGGTAATTGTGGTACGTGTTAAGGCTGATGATAGAAGTCACTGGATGAATGATAAGGGCTTCATTGCAAGGCAAATGGGATTTGAACCCTGACCTCCTGATGTGCCAGCCCTGACCATGGCCTCTGTCCTTTCCACTGGGCGACAGAAGCACCAGCGTCCACCCCACAGGCTGTCCTGAGAACCCTGGGCCAAGGGCTGTGTTCCTCTTGCAGGTGGCACAGATGGGAGCTTAACGATACACACAGATGCACACGCTGCAGGCCACCAGTTCCGGCTCACCCAGTTTTATTCAAAAGGTGGGATTTGCTTTGCTCACCTGGGGACGAGGTGTGGTGCTGCTGTCGCAGCAGGTGTGTGGATCGTCCTGGGTGGTCCTCAGGTGGACAAGGAGTCGCCAATTCCGATTCCCAGGGTTAGATGTGAGGGGCCCACTGACCTGTGTTCGGGGGGGGGAGTAAAAAGCTTCCCTTTCGATCCCAGGACTGTGTAAGCATGCATGTGTATGTGTTCTGTGTGTGCGGGTGGTGGTGAGTGTATTTGAGCAGCTGTGTGTGGAGTGAGCAGGTTCATATGTGTGTCTTGTGTGCTTGTGGTGAGTGTATTTGGTGTGCATGAAGTGCATACATGTGTAATGTTTGTGTGTAAGGTATGTGGTGAAGGGGGTGGGGTATGTATGGAGTAAGTGTGCACATGTGTGTTCTGTGTGTGTGTGGTTTCTACCCGTTCCCCGCCCTGGGTCTGCGCCTGGGCCCTGCTGTCCTGGCGGCTTTACAGTTTGGTGTGTTTTTTTGATTCTGGAAATTCTGGAACCAGACTCTAAGCTGTGATCACAAACTTGCAGCCCTGGAGCGGGGGCTTCTGCCTCCCTCTGGGACTGGAGGATGCTGGCCCCGTTTGACACGCACAGGGGTCTCTGTGCTGGCCTCTCCCTGGGCGCTGTCCACAGCAGAGTGCGTCTGATTCTGAGCTGTGCGGGTCCATGGTTTCCCCACCTTGAGTCAGCCCTCGTTCTCTGTCCCGCCTCTGTTTTCTGCTGGGGGGCTCTGGGAAGTGGCGCCTGGGACAAGGCTTTCACCCGGGGGACAAGACTTCATCAGCTGCCCAGGTGTCGGTTGCCCGAGCCCTGCTGCTGTCCTGGGCGGACAGCTGGCAGGGGGAGGGATGTCCCTCAGCACCTGCAAGAAGGCAGGTTTGGGAAGTGCTGGAGGTGAGTGGTTTGCCCCCAGACACGATTTTCTGGAAAGTTCTGCCCCTCACATTTTTCTCTAAGGGAAATTAGAAACTGAGTTGCTCTTTAGGGGAACGTCTTCGTAGCATCTGTCTGCCGTCTGAGTATCCTCCAGGTGTGTAATATGCAGGGCCGCGTGTGTTTGGGGACATCGTCTCCTGAGTGGTTTTAGTAGGGAAGCCTCTTTCAGCTTGGCCTCTGTTTCCGGCTTGTGAGGGAGAGGGTCCCAGGGAGAGTAAAACAGGGTGGCGTGGGAGGGGAATGCTCCACCTGACAAGGTCCTCGGGAAAGTGTCCAAACAAATGTCGCTGTTCTCCGGGCTCTTGGAGTCGAGGTTGTTGAGGGAAAGCTACCCTTGTTCCTCACCATTTGAATGCTGTCCAGGGCTTCTTCCACTGGAAAGGGGGTGTGCGTGAGTGAGTGAGGGTCAGGTCACAGACTCCGAGATGATTTGGAACCTGTCAGCTGGTTTCCTAAAAACACAGATGCTTGTAAAGATGTTCCTGATTAGCAAAAACATTTCAACAGGACATGTCAGCTGGTGGTTGTTTTTTTAAAAATGATCACAATTTTCCTGTTACTTTTTAAATGCCTGTTGAATAGGGGAGGATTCACATATATTTTTCTTTTCCTGTCTGGGTACTTGATTTTTGTTTTCAGTTACGTGGCCGTGCGGGTAACAGGATTTAGAGGCAGTCCCAGCACTGGGAGGCTTCAGGGCAACCTCAGAGTCAGTGTTGAAGGGGATGCAGGGATTTGGGGGCCACCTCCTCCATAGGACAGACACCAAGGACCAGAGGTTGGTGATCTCAGTGAGGTCACGAAGACGGGCACCCCCAGAACCCCAGCCCCTGTGCTTCTCTCCTTCACGTGCATCTCTGCTCAGAGCTGCTCTCCTTCCGGGTAGTCGTGGGCGATCTCAAGACTTCATGTTTTTGGCTCACATCAATATTGGGCAGTAGTGTTTTTTTGTTTTTTTTTGAGTGATAATTGGGTGGATTTTGGCTTTTCTAACTCATTTAATACCTGTTTCTGTGTCAGGTGTTCTCTGCTAGTTAGAAGGAGGGTGAAAGTGGTGGAATCACTTCCAGCTGTTGGCCACCTGCCGAGAGCTGTGTTTGGCATGCACAGATCTGTTTTGGCACAATCTCATGAGCAGCCAAGGGCAGTGCAGAAAGTGAGGCTCAGGTGAGTCTGTCAGAGACAGAAGGGCCCACTTCGGTCACGTCTCTGCTGCCCTGACCTGGGTGCTTTCAGCCTCTGAGCTGCCTCTCTCCTGACTGCTTACAAAGTTTTCAATACTGAAATCTGCGCATTGAAAATTCACTAGGGGAACGCCATTTCTGGGGATCTTACTGTGAACCCTCTGTAAAGAGCCCTAGGTAGAATAATGAATTACCTTTAATGTAGGTACCAAAAAGTTTCCCTGGGATAATTCATTGCATATAAACTTTTAAAAAATGTTGTTCTCAATTAGCTATCCTATGTGCTGTCTTTCTACTAAGAGAGGTGTTCCGCTCCCCTGTGTGTTTTTAGCAGTATGCTGTGTCTACTTTGCATGTGCTTCGGTGTTCCACGTGCTTGTGGGCATGAGCAATACACCTTGTCTGCCATGCATACCTCGGCATTTCAGAAGAAAACCGTGTTTGCAGATGCACTTTGAGTATAATACTTTTTCCTATTAGTGTGTTTATAATGGCGAATGTTCCATTGGTGGAGCTATGATCGTGCATTTCTGTGTGTGTCGTGGAGAGTAAAGGTAGTCACTGAATTTTGCAAACCTAGAAGATGCCCAAATGGTGAGATATGTGAAAATATATGGCAGCTGTCATAAATTACCTGTATTATGTGTGGCAAAGTGCTCTGTGTATGTGTTTTGTTTATGGAGAAAATTAGTCTTCCCAATTTTCCCAAGAGGTAATACTTGAATATGCATTAGAAATTTTCTTTTTTGAAAATGGTACCTACCTTCCATTGTTTTGAGACTATACCATAGGAACTCACATATATAATCCTGTTTTCTCAATCAGAAATTCTGAGAACCTCCCGGTTTTCTCAAAGCCCTTTGTCTCGTTAAAGTGTTTGGTTCCACTTTATCTAAAGCAGGAAGAGGTTGACCATGTGGCCTCACTGGTGATTCCGAGCACTGGGCCTTGTAAGGATGTGAACACTTGGTTTGGAGACATGTTGTTCTTCCTGATAGAAACCCTATCACATTATTCTCTAGTCTCCTGTGGTTTTTCCTCCACCCGAACTCATCCAGTTTCTGTTTGTTTTTATATTTTTTGAGACGGGGTCTTGCTGTGTTACCCAGGCTGGCATGCAATGGCGTGATCCCGGCTCACTGCAGCCTGGACCTCCCTGGCTCAGGCGATCCTCCCACGTCAGTCCCCTGAGTAGCTGGGACCTCAGGCCCGTACCACCATGCCTGGCTAATGTTTTTTTCTTTGTAGGAGGATGGGGTATTGTTGCCCAGGTGTGGTTCTGTTTTATGGCAGGTGTACAGTGGGTTTTTACAGAGAACCTCTGTATTTATTTGGGTTGGGTGCACAAAGTCCTGGTCAGGGAGCTGCCCTCAGGCTTCCTTCCTGCCCAGCAGGGTCATGAGCAGTATCTCCACCCCGGCTGGTGTGTGCACTGGCCAGTAGGGCTTAGCCCTGGGCCACAGACCAGTACCCATCCATGGCCTGTTAGGAACCAGGATTGTAGCAGGTGGTGAGTGGCGGGCGGGTGACCATGACCATCTGAGCCCCGCCTCCTGTCGGGCCAGTGGCGGCCTTAGAGTCTCATAGACGTTCGAGCCCTGTTGTGAACTGTGCATCAGAGGGGTCACATAGGTGCTCCTTATGAGGATCCAGTGCCTGATCCAAGGTGGACCAGTTTCATCATAAAACCACCCCCAGACCCCACCTGTGGAAGAATTGTCTTCCGCAAAACTGATCCCTGGTGCCAAAAAGGTTGGGGACAGCCGGCCTAACACATGCTAAGATGTTGGGAGATTTTTGGACTCAGGCCTCAACTGGAGAGGATTTGATTTTCAAAGGTGGGGGTTTGAAGGCTTCTAAAGCACAGGTTTTCATCTCCAGTGGGGCCTGGGTAGAACCAAGTAGAACCGCCCTTAGAACCTGATAAGAAGTCAGCCCTGGCTCACTGCCTACCTCCTGTGGTGTGGCCTTGCTGTTTGGTGGATTCCATCTGCAGCCTCAAACAGGAATGCAATGCATAAGGCTGAGCTTATTTAACTTTATCAAAAGGACCTGGAAATCATTTAATGTAAATCTTCAGATATTTATATCTTTTCTTTTTCCAGAGGCTTTTAAATATTGCAACTTAAAATTCTTTTAAAAATAACTTGGGGGGACGATCCAAGATGGCCGTTTAGGAACAGCTCAGGATTGCAGCTCCCAGTGAAAGCGCAGAGGGTGAGTGGACGCTGCGTTTTTATTGCCCACAGACTAGGAAATTCCTGGGCGGAGGAGCTCCATGGTCACCAGCGCGGCTGTTTCGGCCAGCGCGGCTGTGCCGGCCAGCGCTGCTGCTTTGCCCTGCGCGTTTGTCGGCGCCCCGGAGCCGCGGTTCTCCGTACAAAATACACCAGTCCGGGTGCCCTTTTGGCTGGCGATTGGAGCCACGGGAAGTCACCCATTTGCTTGTTCTAAAAGGGGACTGAGCAGAGAACCAGGACAGTAGATTCCAGGGCAAAAAAAAAAAAAAAAAAAAAAAAAGCAACACAAACCTCAGTGCCGCTGTTTAAGCCAGCGCAGTGAGTGGCCGCAGGGGAAAACAAACAGAACCCGGTGCCTCTTCAACAGGCGACTGGAACACCAACTTAAAAAAGGCTCTGAGGCAGGGACCCAGGCGATCAGGCTCGGCTGGCCCCACCCCCACAAAAGAACAGCAACCAGAAACTCTGGATTTAGAGTTTCACAGCAAGCGCAGCTGAACCCGGGGCGGTCCAGCTCTGTGGGGGCGGGGCGTCCGCCATTACCGAGGCAGCCCGCCGTTGCCAAGGCAACCCGCCATTGCCGAGGCAGCCCGCCATTGCCGAGGCAGCCCGCCATTGCCAAGGCATCCCGCCACAGCAAAGAGACTCCGCCTCAACAGAGGCGGGCCACCATCGCCAAAGCAGCTCTAACTACACCCATATAAACAGGACTGCAGGGGAGTTGACTCGGCAGCGGGGCGGAGCCCACAGCAGCTCAGCAAAGCTGCTATAGGCCGACAGTGACTAGGCTGCCTCCTTGCTGGGCTGGGCAGGTCTGAAGGGAAAAAAAAAAAAAAGAAGGCGGCAGCATAACGGAAACTCATAAATAAAGCCCTAAATCCCTGGGACAGAGAACCTGGGAACAAAAAGCAGTTTATGAGTTCTGCTGCAGCAGACCTAAAAGTACCTGCCCAGCAGCTCTGAATGAACAACAACAGAGCTCACAGCTCACCATTTGAGCTCCTATAAAGAAGAGACCGTCTCCTCAAGCAGCTCCCTGACCCCTATATATCCAAAAAGACACCTCATAAAAGAGAGATCAGATTGACACTAGGCGGGTATCCTTCTGGGACAAAGATAGCAGAAGAAGAAAACTGGTAACAACCCTTGCTGTTCAGCAGCTGCTGCAGGTGAACCCCAGGCAAGCAGGGCCTGGAGTGAACCTCAGCAGACCTACAGCAGAGGGGCCAGACTGTCAGAAGGAAAATCAAGAAATAGAAATAACCTCATCATCAACAAACAGAACATCAATCTGAAAGATTTGAGACCCAATCTGAAAGCCAGCAACTACAAAGTCGACAGGTGGATAAATCCTTAAAGATGGGAAGAAACCAGTGCAAAAAGGATGAAAACACCCGAAACCAGAACACCTCTCCTCCTAAAAGGGATCACAACTCCTCACCAGCAAGGGAACAAGGTTGGATGGAGAACGAGTGTGATGAAATGACAGAATCAGACTTCAGAAGGTGGGTAGTAAGAAACTTCTGTGAACTTAAAGAACATGTTCTAACCAAATGCAAAGAAACCAAGAACCTTGAAAAAAGATTTGACGAAATGCTAACGAGAATGGACAAAATAGGAATATAAGTGAATTGATGGAGCTGAAAAACGCAACACGAGAACTTCGTGAAGCATGCACAAGTATCAACAGCCGAATTGACCAAGCAGAAGAAAGGATATCAGAGGTCGAAGATCAACTCAATGAAATAAAACGGGAAGGCAAGACTGGAGAAAAAAGGGTAAAAAGGAATGAACAAAGTCTCCAAGAAATGTGGGACTATGTGAAAAGACCTAACCTACGTTTGATAGGCGTACCCGAATGCGACGAAGAGAATGAATCCAAGCTGGAAAATACTCTTCAGGATATTATCCAGGAAAACTTCCCCAACCTAGCAAGGCAGGCAAACATTCAAGTCCAGGAAATACAGAGAACACCACAAAGATATT
>NW_022439069.1:0-10838 GCF_009761245.1 Sapajus apella
GGGCAGTCATTCTTCTGGTTTATGTCACCACAGTTTTGATTACACTGTTTTAGAAATTTACAATATGTTGCAATTGTTGCATCATATTTCTTTTATTCAGCATAACGATAAATTCACCTATTTTATTCCCTGTATCAGTAGTTGTATATGTTTTCATTGACAATATTTATTTATTTATTGTATTGATAAACCCTTCAGTTGCTTATAGGCTTTTATGAATAAAGCTACTGAGATTATGGTTTATACATACATAACTTTATATGTATGTATCTCATGGCATAATTGCTCAGAAACAGGTTAGATATTAGTTCAACTTTATAAGAAAGTACTAACCATTTTCCAAAGTGGCACACGCCTGCCAAAAACATACGAGAATTTTACCTGTTCCACACGTTGATAACATTCAGTGTTGTCAGTGTATATAAAGGGCAGTCATTCTAGTGAGAGGTTAGCAGTATCACAAGGCAGTCTAACTTTACATTTCCCTGATGATATGGAATATCGAGCACTTTTACATCTGTTAGTTGTACCCAAAACATATCTTTCTTTTTAAAATTTGTTCAAATGTGTTGATCCTGTTTTTAAGTGGGTAATTTTCCTTTTTGACTATTTATTTGTCACTTTTGTGTATTCTGGTATAAGTCATGTATCACATGTATGTATTATTGTTTTTTTCAGTCTGTGGTTTTGCTGTTCATTTTGTTAGCAGTGACTTTTGATGAACACAGTATTAATTTTGATTAGGTCCTTGTTATGTTTAATTCTGTATTTTTTATGATTAGTGCAATCTTTATGTTTCCTAAAATCTTACCAAATGTCAAGTTTGCATAGATTAATTTTTATGTTTTCTGCAACAAGTTACTTTTAGCTTTTATTCTTGGTCTTTGATAAATGGAATATCAATAAGTTCTTTAAAAATATTTGAGAAAGAGAAAAGAGATATTTACTTTTTCCAATATGATATCCAAATATTTCAGCACCATTTTTTAAACAGGTGGTATCTTCCCATTGAATTTCTTGGCTATCTTTGTTGAAAAATCAATTGGCTCCATAAGGGTGGGGTATTTCTGTCCTATGGCAGAAAGCCAAGTAAAGCATAGAGCTTACTTGTATCTTTTCCTTTAGGGATTATTCTTTACATTGTTTTAAAAGAGTTACTAATAAGTGGAGATGTCAACATCTCTCTATCAGAAAGAGACAGCTGCAATAGGCAGTAAATCAGTAAGGACATAGTTAATTCGCATCTATGGAAGATTTCAACAAGAACAAGATACATATTTTTCTCAAACTTACATAGGACATTCACCAAGATAGACATATTCTTGTCTATAAATTACACTTTAACAAAATACAATAAATCACATCATGTATGCTCCCAGATCACAATAGAATTAAACTAGAAATCAATAAGAGAAAAATGGCTGAAAAACTCTGAAATGCTAGAAGATGAAACAAGGAATTTCCAACTAACACATGAGTCAATAAAATCACAAGAGAAATTAATAAAAAAATACTTTGCAGTAAATTTTAAAAATGCACCAAAATTTGTGGGATGTGGTCGAGGTAAATGTAAAATCTCTCTAAGTATTGCTTAGAGAGATTTAAAATCAGTAATATAAGCTTCCACCTTAGGAGATAAAATAAGAGAAAATTAAATCCAAAGTTAAGAGAAGAAAAAAAATAATAAAAATTTAGTAGTCAATACAATTTTTAAAAAATAGGAAAAATAAAATCAAAAGCTCCTTTTCGGAAAGAGCAACAAAATTTACAAGTCTATTAGCAGGCTGATAAAGAAAAAAAAAGTGAAAAGAAACAAATTACTACTATCAGAAATGAAGGAGGGTTCATCACTACAGTGATCACAGACAAAAACTATAATAAGAGAATACTGTTAACAACTATATGCCCAGTACTCAAATGGCATAGACCAAATGGACCTATTTGTTGAAAGACATATCTTCCAAAACTCACACAAGAAATAGACAATTTGGGTAGGCATATATTTGTTAAAGAATTTGAGTCATTAATTAATAACCTTCCAAGATATAAAGTAACAAACTCATGTGGGTTTACCAGTACATTCTAGCAAACATTTAAGACAAAAATTTTTACCAATTTTTTACAATATTTTTCTGAAGACAGAAGCAGATCGAATATTCCCTGGCTTATTCTACAGAGCCAGCATTACCCTAATGCCAAATCAAATAAAGATAATAGAAAAAAAATAAAATTACAAACCAATATTTCTCATAAAATAAATGCAAATATCCTCAACAAAATATTAGAAAATTAAATACATTAAAATAATCACAGACCATGACCAATTAAGATTCATTTCACATATGCAATGCTGGCTCAACATTTTAAAAAATCAATTAATACATCACAATGGAACACTAAAGAAGGCAAATCACGTAAAAATATTAGTAGATACAGAAAATAAACTTGGCAAAATTCAATATTCACTATCAACAAAAACTGTCAGCAAACTAAGAACAATGGAGAAATTCCTCAACTTTATAAAGAGCATCTACAAAAAATCTCCAGGTAACATTCTGTATAATGTTAAAAAACTAAAAACTTATATTTTGTTAAAATCAGGAGCAAATCGAGGATGTGGCCTTGTCACTATACCCTTTTCAACATGGTGCTGGAAGTCCTAGCTAATGCAATAAGACAAAAAAAGAAAATACAATAAATACAGATGTGGATGCAAAAAATAAGGCTGTCTTTATTCACTGAGGACATGTTTGTTTATGTAGAAAATTAAAATGAACTGAAAAAACAAAAACACAACTGGAACTAATAAACAATTATGACAAGGTTGCAGAAAACCAGGTTAATATACAAATGTCAATCAATTTCTTGTATACTGGCAATAAACAGGTAAAATTTGAAACTTAGGACACAGTAATATTTACATTGGCACACCAGAAAATAAAATATTCAGGTATAAATCTAACAAAATATGTACAAAATCTTTTGAGATAAATATTACAAACTCCAATGAATAAATCAAAGGACAAAATAAAAGGAAAGATATTTCGTGTGTATGGATAGGAAGACTCAATATTGTCAGATATTAGTTCTTCCCAACTTGATCTGTAGATTCAGTACAAACCCAGTCAAAATCTCACATGACCCAGCAATTTCTCTTCTGGGTATATACTCAGAGAAAATAAATAAAATTAGCCCTTCATAGGTACATCTGCAGTATTGCAGCATTATTCGCAATAGCAAAGATACAGAGCAATTTAAATGTTTGCTGATAGATAAGATGAAAAAAATGTAGTATATATGTAATATAAGAAATACTACTCAGGTTTCATTAAATAAGGAAATCCTGCCATTTCTGACAACAAGATAAAACCTGGAAGGCATTACACTAAGGAAAATAAATCAGACACACACACAAAGAATAAATACTGCATGATCTCTCACATATGTGAAGTCCTAAAAAAATAGTTGAATATATAAAAACAGAAACTAGAACGGTAGTTACTAGAGACAGGAGAGGGGGAATAGGGACATATAAATCAAAGATACAAAGTTGCAGGTCTTCAGGGTAAATGAACTTAGATATCTAAAATACAACATGGAGACTCTAGTTAGAAATGCTATATTGCCTGCTGAATTTTTCTAAGATATATTTTAGGTACTCTTACCATATGTACCCCATCAAAACACACACACACACATACACAGACACACACACACACAGACACACACACACACAGACACACACACACACACACATAATAAAAGTAACTGTGATATTGTGAGCTGAAAAATATGCTTATCTCTATTTATCATTTCACTGTGTACTAATTGTCAAAGTTAATCATAAAAACTGGTTCATTCTTGTCATACCCACCTAAAACAGAGTTGAGAGGCCAGGTGAAAATACACTCAGAGGACATAGCATTGCTCCAAGAATGTAATTCTCTGAGGGTCTGGCTGTTGAAACTGCCTGTGGTAAACTGAAATTAGTTTTGTCTAATAGCTGCTGAAATAACCTGCTTCAACCCTTAAATAATTTTACTTACAGCCATCACTCACAAATCAGAGCTTGCTAGCCCTCCAAAATTTTACTAGTGCCAACGAACCTTCTTTCAAAACAAAATGTAATGACAAAAATTTTCTTTCAAAATAAAATGTTACATTTCTCCTTTTTGTAAAATGTCTAACCCTCTCTTTGTTTTTTAGACATGCCAAAGACCACTTGCTCTGTGTCTGTGCCCTCAACTGCAATTACTACTTCCCAAATAAACATTTACATTTATATATTTTTCTCCATATTTTATTTGCCTTTCATTTTGCTTAGATAGATATCTCAAAACATCATGTTGTACACCTTAAATTTACACAATAAAAATTATAAAAAGAACTTTCACATATTACAAGTTAGAATGCAAAATGGTATTGCCAATTTGTAAGACAGCTGGCCAGTTTCTTACAGAACGAGAAATAATCTTACAATACAATTCAGCAATAGTACTTGTTAGCATTTACTTAAATAAGTTAAAAACTTCCTTCCTTCTTTCCTTCCTTCCTTCCCTTTCTCCCTCCCTTCCCTCTTCTTCACTTACTTCCATATTCATTTGCCAAGTTAAATGCCAGGTATAACTGGATTAGAAAAGAAAAGAAATTCACTGGATTCTTGGCCTAATTGGTCTTAATTCTACTTAAAATCGCAAAATGACCTTCCCAAATTGAGTGTTCCAAGGGCAGAACTGAGTGAACGCATTCTGAGAAAATTCATGACACAAAATAATGAAGGCTGAAATAAAATTGGGTTAAGATAAAGAATGGTTTTAGGAAATAAGCCATATTGCATAATAAGAAAAGTCCCCTAGAGTATATCCTGACATTCAAATTCCAAGTAGATAGAGCAAGACACTACTAATTCTGTGGCCTATTCTCTTACATTGTTAATGATTGTTTTTGCACATCAGTGTCTTGTATTTAATTGGAGGGGAAATACCTTATGGGTCAGAATCATGTCCTGAACTAAAGAAATCTGTAGCATTGTATATTCTACTGTATTAGATGTTTAACCGTGTTGCTAATAATGACTGTAAGAATAGTGATAATGATCTATATTCTATTTGTAATTTTACCAAATTTTTATAACACATTAAAAAACATTTATAATTAGTCATGGTTATACAAGAGGAACACTGAACAGCTATTTTAATTTGTTAAAATAGTACTTGGTTTTGCTGGTATCTCACTTTAGAGAATGACTTCATGTTGACTAAAAGATCGTAATAATTATACAAATATCTGTTCATTCCTATCTAATGAAGATTCATCTTATAGAGGCAGGAAATGAGATAATCCAAGATGGAGGCAGTGAGCAATTTGAATAATAATTCTGTCAAGTGTCAGGGTAGTATTTTTACAGGGAATGTTGGTGAATGAGAAACAAATTTTATCCCATGTGGCATTGTGTTTAGAAACCACATTTCCAGTGGAAAGTTTGAGAGATTTTTAACAAAACACATCAAGTATACTTTTATGAGAAGAACCAAGGTGCAAGTAGGGTCAAGGAGTGAATGACGGATGAAATCTGTTACCCTGAAGGCTGAGTGATGCCCCATTGAGACAGCCAGGTGGGAAGGGCTTTCTGGCAGAGCCTCCAACCAACATGCACGCTGGGAATAGTGCACAGTGGGGTGGGGCCACAGAAGTTCACACCCTTTGTAGTGGGGAGGAACCTGGTCCCACTTCTTCCTATGTGGAACTGGAGAATTCCAACTGCAAGGCGGGAAGCACACCATCAGGGACTCTGGCCTTGTGAAGAGTTTGTATTCCACCCCCGCTCCCCGCCGCCTTTTTTTCCTCATGTCCGATAAATCCCATTATTCTCACCATTCAAATTACCTGTGAGTCTAATCTTTCATGGCTGTGTGACAGGGACCCTGTCTTGAGCTGAACTAAGGAAAAGTCCTGCAACATCATGTGATCAACCACAGAAATGTGAGAAGCATGGAAATGATAAGTCAGCTTGATTCTGGAACACTGGCTCTGATAGTCTGGCTTAGTGATTGGGCAAGGATTATCCCAGGAGTAAAAAAAAAAAAAAAAAATCAGAAAATTCATGTGAGAGGGCCCAAGGTATGCAGGAGATGATGGTGACTAACCTTGTAAAATTAATTATGTGCTGACCTGGCATCAGGAGCTCACAAATGAAAATGGTATTAATTAACAATATTAACCATCTTAGACAGAGATTTTTCTCTCACTTTCTTTTCCTCCATCTGTAAAATTATTTTATTTTAAACATCTCTAATTTAAGGAACTGTCATAACTGAAAGAAGAAATGATGAAAGATTTTTCTGTATAATATACTAATGTCCTGTTGAAAAATAAATGATCTTGTCACCTTTCTTCACTCCTTGCATCTCATAGCAAGAACAAACTTGTTGATTTTATTAAAGAGATTTGTAACAATAAGAACAAACATAAAAGTATTGACATGCTGAGGGCTTTAGGCGCATACAATGAATATTGTGGCATAGACCATTTGCAAAACTGACTGCCACATTCTCATTTATTTATAAAATGCATGCTATCTAGGTCAAATAGGCTATATCTGTGTGGGAAGTAATCACTTCCCACAGTTGAACGATTTAATGACTGAGAAAGTCCTCAATAACTCTTCTTCCAAGAGACAGCTTCAGAGATAAAATCTTGAGACTCCTTATAGCGCTAGAGGTCTGTGGTTTGGGGTGACTGGAGATGTTTATGGGCCACTGCTTGGTCATCATCTTTAATGATAACACTCCTGCCTGTTAATGTCTCCCCAGTTATTTTTTTATGACCTGCTTAGGCTATATTCTAATTTTTAATGCTCATCACTATGGGACCACATTTCCAATATTTCCTTTCTTACAGGGAGATGAATATAGCTAATTTGTGGATGTGTTTTATAAAAACAAATGGTACAGCTGAAAGCCGAGAGAACAAGATTTGGCATTTGTAAAAGGTATGAATGCATGTTGTTTTTCTTCGTAATGGTTGTATGACACTGGGCAAGATTCACTTCCCAAGCCTTACTTTACCTATCTGAAGGCTGGTGATGGTTTGTCTTCTTCCTCTCTTGTGGAATCATCTATGATCCACTTATTCCCCAGTATTTTATGTTTCAATATTTCAGCCAAATTCATGCTGTGGCTGCCATAAATAACCTATCCAGAATATTTTAAATTTTATTACATATAAAAATCGTAGGGAGCTGCGGTGGCTCGGGCCAGTTGTCCTGGAGCTTGAGGAGGCGAGGCTATGTGTTCAAGGCCAACCTGGGCAACATAAGAACCTCTCATTCATTTAAAAAAATTGTATATTACATTAACATATTTATATTATAATATATAAATATACATATATTATATAGTAGTCATATATTATTACATGTAAATATTTTATATGTATATTTTAACTTATTAAATTATTTTCAGATGCAAACCTGAGCCTAAGCCTATTTTCTACTAAAAAAAAAGCCTATTTCAAATATTTAGTGTTCGTTACTATAAAGACAACAGGTAGTTTTTCTTTCTTTGTTTGATCTTTGTGAGTCATGGGGATGCCTTTCTGTGTTGTGCCGCTTAGCCTCTCAAATGGCTGTACAGGGCTCTCTCTCACTCTCAGCTCCCTCAATATGCACAGACCCATCAGCTTAGGAGACAGTCACCCAGTTTCAAATCTAAACTCACTATCTCCCTCATCCTCCTTCCACATCACAATGGCAGGTGAATTTAATAATTGTAATAGTTAAGACAATTGATATTGAAATACTTTGGAAATAAAAGGTCTGGCTGCAGCACAGAGGTGAGAAGTGATAATCGATTGAACAATTATATAGATTCTCTTACGTAAAAAGTGTGTGTGTGTGTATGTGTGTGTGTGCGCATGTGTGTGTGTGTCTGTGTGTCTGTGTGCTTACCAACTGAAAGTTGATTTATTAATTGAAGTTGATTCTTTGGAAGATACAAGTCTTGGTTCCTCCCTTAGTGCAAGGTAGAAAGACAAGACAAAAAGAAAACAATAACTGCTGAAATAAGGAATCTAAAGCACAGAAGAAGAACACAGCTTATTTAAAGCCCCCAGGTACATAGCGACAAAGCCAGAAATCGAAGTAAATTATCCTGGTCCTTGGCATAGAATCTTACCCCTGTATGAAAGGGAGGAACATACATTTAAGGTGCTACTAGAATGAAAACCACCAAATACATATCTGTAATCTCAGCAGGACTTTATACTTCAACCACAAGCTAGTTCACAGTATTTTTTACACTTATCTTTAAAGTCATATGAAACTATGCATTCCTGGGCCTACTTCTTCACTGTTATTGTATATGTCATAGCTCTTGATCCAAGAATAGTTCTGTATACCCCAATGTCTTAATTAAATACACAAACATAAATTAGTACCAAGTGTGTGACTTAAAGTGGACTAAACCATAAGCAATAGAGACCAGACTCAAAGAAACCCATCTGGTAAAACAATTTTATATATTTATAACAGGAAGTCCAAGTAGTTCATTAATATAACCAGAATATCAGCCTTTTTAAAAATTGTTCTGCCTTGAGCCTTGATTTGTTCCTAAGCCTATTTATCATTTTATAGTAGGGTGACCATTCAACTTGTTTACTAGGAAATACCCAGTTTGTATCTTGATATGGCTTGGCTGTGTGTCCCCAGTCAAATCTCATCTCAAATTGTAATCCCCATAATCTCATGTTGAGAGAGGGACCAGGTGGGAGGTGACTGGATCCTGGGAGCATTTCCCCCCATGCTGTTCTGGTGATAGAGAGTGAGCCTTCACAAGTTCTGATGGTTTTATAAAGCAGTTTTCCCAGGTCTTGCTCACGCTCACTCATTCGCCACCATGTAAGGTGTGCTCTTCCCCTTCTGCCGTATTGTAAGTTTCCTGAATCCTCCCCAGCCATGTGGAACTGTGAGTCAATTAAACCTCTTTCCTTTATAAATTACTCAGTCTGGGTATGTCTGTATAGCAGTGTGAAAAGGGACTAACACATACTTTTTATCTAGAATAATAATAAATTGTCTTCCCCTTCTCTTTCTGCAGTTTCCTAGTTTTGTAGATGATAAATCCTAAATACTCCTGCATCATATTTTTGCTGCCAGTTGCAAATAGGGATACGTTGCTCCTTATATCCAGCAGGAGAAGTCCCATTTTTTAGAAAAGTGAGAATTCACCCGTAGACCTCAACAAATCTCCCTTTTCGCCTATATGGACCAAATTATGGAATAAAGGATGCAATTTTTATTGTAATAATGAGACTCATTCTGAAGCTAAATTCAAATCCTAAAGCACATGGACTATAGTGACAAAAGATGAACACCTGAATAGCACTGAAGTTCTGTTGAAAAGAGAACTAAGAAATGCGTAGTGGGGCCACTATGCTCTTGATAATTTGTAAAAATCTTGTTGAACTCATACATCGTAAGGTTAATAAGACTGAATAAAAACTACAACCAGACTATGAGATACTTCAATACCGGGTGAGAGATTGGTTCTTTAATACACATTGTGTTCCTGCATGGAGCTTAAGACTATAAAGATATAACTGCTTAATGTATGCTTATTGATTAACTAACTGGAAAATCAACTCAAACTCCTTTCACTCAGCTTTTTCTTATTTTATCCTGAGGGCATAACAATGTTAGTATGAAAATTTTGAATAAAGATGTCCTCATATAAACCATGTTGGAAATCTCAGTTCTGCCAGAATGGTCTAAGTCTTCCCTTTATTTCATGGCCTTCTGTGCATTTCTTAGGTAAAAATGTAATTCCCACTGAACCATTTCTCAGAGTGCATCCCATGAGCATTGGATATGTTTCCGTTTGCTTCTGTCATCTATGATTTTTTTCATCCGTGTTTCACAGTTTTCCTTGCAGAGGTGTTTGGCCTCCTCGGTTAGGGATATTCCTAAGTATTTTCTTTTTCTGCAGCTATTATAAAAGGCGTTGAGTTCTTGACTTGATTCTCACCTTGGTTGCTTTTGGTGTATGGCAGAGCTATTGATTTGTGTACATCAATTTTGCATCCTGAAACTTTGCTGAATTTATTTATCAGTTCCAGGAGGTTTTGGAGGAGTCTTCGGGGTTTTCCAGGTATATAATAATATTAGCTAACAGTGACAGTTTGACTTCCTCTTTACCAATTTGGATACCCTCTATTTCTTTCTCTTATCTAATTGCTCTGGCTAGGACTTCCAGTACTATGTTGCATAGAAGTGGCAAGGGTGAGTATCCTTGTCTTGTTCCAGTTCTCAGGGCAATGCTTTCAACTATTTTTCTGTTTGGTGTTACGTTGGTATAGCCCTATGCGCTTCTGTGAACAGGTTTTATATTGGGTTATATGGTTCAAACTCCAGGTCAGTACATGGTGGTTACAGATATGAGTCAGCTACAGCACAGGCAGATGTGTGTGTTCCTGATCTTTGTTTACTGTGAGATGCTCAGTTTCAGATAATGGCCTAGACAGTGGAGTGGACTAGGACAGCTACTTATTCCAAGTGGGTTTGGGGACACAGCTGGGCAGAACTGAAGTCCCTGGCTTGCTTACAAATACCCAAATGGTGAGTGTAGGCACCACCCCTCAGGAACGTACTGGGAGGAGCTTCTGGTAAAATGCACTGATGTCTCTGTGGGGGATGGGGGGTAAGGAGGCTCCACCTGCTTCTCATTCTAGATAAGTAAGTAGAAACATGGACTGCTAACCTATTACACTCCCGTTCTGGGGCTGGTGACTGGTAGCTCAGAAACCCATTCTAGTCTATTTCTGGACCCCTTTGTCATTAGAAG
>NW_022439070.1:0-1205 GCF_009761245.1 Sapajus apella
AGCCCATGGTCCCACTGTCGCCACTGCCAACCTACATTGACTATGAAGGCCCAGGCAGGATAGCAAGACACAGACAAGAAACAAAAGGTGTAAGCATCAAAAAGGAAGAAATTTTCAAACATCACCTTTCACAGATGATACAATGGCATAGGTAGAAAACCTGAAGTAATCAAACGTAAATTATTCCTAGTAGCTAAACATTAAGAAACATATAATCCCAGCACTTTGGGAGGCCGAGGCAGGCAGATCACCTGAGGTCGGGAGTTGGAGACCTGCCTGAAAACCTGGAGAAACCCCATCTCTACTAAAAATACAAAATTAGCTGCGCACTTGGGAGGCTAAAGCAGGAAAATCATTTGAATACAGGAGGCAGAGTTTGTGGTAAGCCGCATTGCACTCCAGCCTGGGCAACAAAAGTGAAACTCCTTCTTAAGAAAAAAAAAAAAAAAGATGTTATCTCATTCATGCAAAATCTAATGTGAGTTGGTGAAAACCCCTTCAGTTCTAGACATCCTTATCCTGTCAACCATCACCTCACCGGTGGCCTCCGAGATCACCATGATGAAAAACAGATTGTTAGAGAAACACATCAGCTTTTAAACATTTGGTCCAGAAGTGATCCCTGACACTTCCACTCACATTTCATTAGCTAGAACTAGTCACATGGCTCCACCTAACTATCAGGAATTAGAAAGTGTTAACTTTCTCTGTGTCCCTCTGGTCATTCTTTTGCCCATATGCAGAACATACTCTCACTTTCTCAAGAAAGAAAATCAGACTCCCATAAGTCAGCAAATCCAGCTTGAAATTGAGGGTATTCTTAGGCTGGGTTCAGTGGCTCATGGCTGTAATTCCAACACTTTGGGAGACCAGGGCGGTGAATCACCTGAGGTCAGGAGTTTGATATGAGCTTGACCAATATGATGAAACCCCAACTCTAAAAAATAAAAGAAAGGAAAGAAGAAAGAAAGAAAGAGACAAACAGAGAGAGAAAGAGAGAGAAAGGAAGAAAGAAAAGAAAGAAAGAAAGAAAGAAAGAAAGAAAGAAAGAAAGAAAGAAAGAAAGAAAGAAAGAAAGAAAGAAAGAGAGAAAGAAAGAAAGAAAGAGAAAGGAAGGAAGGAAGGAAGGAAGGAAGGAAGGAAGGAAGGAAGGAAGGGAAAGAAAAGAAAGAAAGAAAGAAAGAGAAAGGAAGGAAGGAAGGAAG
>NW_022439070.1:1305-10836 GCF_009761245.1 Sapajus apella
ATTGAGGGTCTTCAAGTGAACTGCTTTGTGCTCTCCATCAGGTCTATACCTGCCTTTTCTTGGTCTAGAGATTTCTAAACTAGAAGAGATATATTACTTGCCTCCTATACAAACCCAATACTCAATGATAGAGTAGGGTTAGGACAACTGCAATAAACAATTTTACTTTTAAATGGAGAGAATGAAGACAGGAAGGGGTAACAATTCTGAAATCCTTCTGAATAGGCATTGTAAAAGTTCCCACCCTCGTTAGAGAAGGTTTCTTGATTAAGCTTCTCTAGAAAGAAGTGCTTTGTTCCTCGTTCTCCCTGGCCCTTCTGTCATTCCATCACCCTCCTTGGCCACATCTCAAATTGATGTGGTAGAATATGCTGTGCTTAGGACTGTGAAACTCAGCTGCTGTTGGCCTATGGAAAATTGGGGAGCCATAGCTTGTTATAAGTCAATAATAGTCTGTGCCTTTTTTAGTTAAAACTGTGGGTTTCTTTTGTAATACAACATCCTTAAAAACTCAGTCTGCTTTTGATTTGTTTTCAAAGGGTTCCCTGTACCATCACTCCCCAAAAGTTCTTTTTGAGATGTAGATCTCAACTTATTTGTCCTCTTGTCTACACCCCCATCACTGTCACACACAATATCATGACATTTATGAGTCTATCTGGATATTTTCAATCTGCATTTTGCATGGAGATAGTTTGGGCCTTTGTTTCTCAATGGTGGTGTCAATCTTGTATCAAGTTAGTTGGCATCTGGAAGCAGTCCACTTTTTAATTTTGTTAAGCCCTAACTTTCTGGACTTTATTTCCTTTATTACTGCTCGCAAACTAGCCACTTATTTCTTGAGCTTATGTCTTTCTTTCTTTCTTTCTTTCTTTTTTTTTTGAGACAGAGTTTCTCTGTTGTTACCCAGGCTGGAGTGCAATGGCGCGATCTCAGCTCACTGCAACCTCCGCCTCCTGGGTTCAGGCAATTCTCCTGCCTCAGCCTCCTGAGTAGCTGGGATTACAGGCACGCACCACCATGCCCAGCTGATTTTTTGTATTTTTAGTAGAGACGGGGTTTCACCATGTTGACCAGGATGGTCTCGATCTCTTGACCTCATGATCCACCCGCCTCGGCCTCCCAAAGTGCTGGGATTACAGGCTTGAGCCACCGTGCCCAGTGAGTTTATGTCTTTCTTGTAAGACTTTGTTGAATAGCGCCAACAGCCAAGACATGCTTTTGATAGCTTTCTTTCTTAGCTTTCTTAATACAAGTATGTCATTTAACAAATGTGGAACCATTAATAGACAGGTTGCCATGCCCCAGCCTCCAGCATCAGTGTCCTTGGCACCCACCACTGGCCACTAAACTAATGCTGTATATTTTGGCTTTTTGATACAGCAACATCAATGATTAGTCAGGACAGTATAGGCTATGCTGAGGTAAAAAACAAAGGGTTGTTTATTGCTCACACAAAGATGATGCAATCAGGCAAAGCTCCAGGGAAGAAACTCTCTTCCATAAAGTGATTCAGGGATTCAACTGCTTTCATCTTATGTCTCCACAATTTTAACACAAAGCCTCCCTGCACTGAATGTCATGGAAAAGAAAACAGAAAATAAAGGAGGCACTCTTCATGACCTCATCCCAGAAATAGTGTTATATATTACCTTCCTAAAACTCCCCATTAAAACATGCTACAAAAACACTATGACCAAATTGGTATGTCATTAGTATAAGAATGACAGATTCGAATATAAAGTATATGTGAATATATAATAATTTAATATAACAAAAGTAGCATTTCAATACAGTTGGGAATTATTATTCAATACATAACTATTTTGTTTTTCACTAAACCACAAACATTTAAATGGCATAACATGCTACCTATCCAGAAAAGAAATAAAACTGGACTCTTGTTTTAACCATATACCAATATAAGATTTATATTAAAGGCTTAAATGGAACAATAAAAATTCAGCAAGAAATTCTGAAGAGTTATATGAACACTCTCAACATAGGGACAAGTTCCTAGGTTCTAGACCAGATACCTGGAAGCTATAGAAGAAATTATAAACATTTGGTAATGCAAAAATTAATTTTTGTATGACAAAATATGATGTAAAGTCAATATATAAATGAGATTTAGAACACAGAGCCATATGTAAGGCTTAAATTAAATATACAGAAAACATCCACAAATTAACAGGGAGGGAACAAATAGCCCAAAAGAAAAACCAAGAATCAAGTCACAAAAATAGGCCAAATGGCACCCAATATATGAGAAGACCTTCCTTACTGAAATGGTGGAGGAGAGCCAGTTGAAATAATAAGATACCATTTTATGCCTATCAGACTGGCAAAAAATAAATCTACAAATCTACTCTTGGCAGCTGTGTGAGAAAAGGGTATTCTTATGCACCACTGCTAGAAATGAGAATTATAACTTCTGTTGAAAGCAATCTGAAACTATCTAGTAAAATTTAAAATGCACATACCTTTGAACCCAGCATGAGTAAAATGGAATTCAATGGTAGAATAGAAACAAAATGATGCTTTTCAACAGCAGACAGACTTAGAGGTGTGCTACAGAAGAAAAACGCATATATATATAAATATATGTATATATATATATACACACACATATATCATATATATGCACATATCATATATATGCATGCATATATATCACATATACACACATGTCTATATTTATTATAAAATTTATTAACACTAAAAGATGTGTAGCACAAAATTAACAAATAATAATATATGATACTCTGTATTACAAAATGTATATACTCAACTGGTTCTCACAGAATTTTTTTTTATTCTTGCCAAAATCTTGTATCTGCAGCCAACTGATAGTTGCAACCAATAACATAATAAATATAACATAATGTTACCCACAGACAGTTCAGTCAACCTGGAAGAAAAAACCTCTTGGGGGTTGCTACTGAGGGTTTCACTGGGTTCTCATCCCAGGGAAGTGAAGACTTTGTGCTACATGATCAAGGGCTTGGACCATTGTGGTCCTTTGTGTTTCCAAAGACAATCACCACAATATTTCCCATACCACATTCACTGTTGTGATGTTATATTGCCACTTCCATCAAAAGGTGAATGTTGCATCTCCTCCCCCTGAATCTGAGAGGACCCTGTCATCACTGTGATCAATAGAATATGGTGGAAATGATGGAGCTCCAGCTTTTGCCTCTTGGAGTGCTTCTTAGAACTCAGTCACCATGCTGTGAGGAAGCCCAAGCAGCCATGTAGAGACTTCCACATAGAGGAGAGTTGAGGTCCCCTCCTGATAGGCCCAGCTGGGCTCCCAGCTTGCAGCCATCATCAACCCTCAACCATGTGAGGGAGGTTATGTTGAACTTGGCGCCCATGGCAGGGAGCGAGCAGCTGCCATGTTGCTGGTCAGGTCCCAGAAGTGGGTGCCACTCCCGCTTCCCACTCCAGGCCACTGAAGCTTGGTCACAGCTCCTCATTCACGTTTGGGGCCCGGCTCTGGCACTCCAAGCACAATCGCGGCACTGTCTTGGGCCCAGCTCAGCACTGGGGCTCCTCCATGGCGGACCTTGCAGTTCTCCCTCTGGCAGACCGGTGATCCCAGTAACGCCACACAGTAGTGGCTCCTAGGGCGGCAGGCCCTGGGACTGTTTACCTCAGTCAGCATCAGTGCTAGAGGACCCACAGCCTGTTCCTCCACTGCCATCATGGATGCTGGCAAGTCTCACTCCAAAGGAAGCAGGGACCAGGACATGTGACTGCAAAGGCCTGCTTTGTGGAGTCCAGAGCATGGGAAATCCTGTGGCTCCCAGAAAAGGGCGGGGACACCCTCCTTGCAGTCCTTGAGTCAGCTCTGGAGAGCGCTCGTGGCAGTGCTGATGGCACAGCTCTGGAGTTCAGTGGCCTGGGCTGGGAGCTGGCCCTTCTCCTAGGGCAGCTGTGTATTTAGGGGCTCCCATCTCCTCTTCTGCAAAATGAGGCATCACAGCACCCAGCTTGTAGATCCATGGTGACAAATGAGGGTCCTCGATCACACTCAGCATGTCCCTGAGTGCACAGAGACCCTGGGGAGGAAGGCAGAGAGGACAGGAAAGGCAACAGAAGGAAGCAGCGGTCTGTGCATCCATCTGCCTTTTGTGGAATCAGTGACAACACAGACACAAAAAGTCAGGCCTACAGCCCCCCACCCATCTAACCAGAACCATGGGCCCAGGGCCACTTGAGGAGCATTTCTCTGGTCTGGGATAGCAAAGCAGCCGCTTCTGAAGCTCTGTCCAAGCTCTCGGGCCTCCAGCCTAATGGTGATAACAGGCACAGGCCCTGCCCCCTCTCTGCATGTCCCTCCCAGCACACCCCTCCCAATGCACCCCTCACAGTGCATCCACTCCCATCTCTCTTCCAGTGCACCTCTCCCAGTACACCTACTAAACCCCTTTTAATGAACCCCACACAGCATGCCACATTCCACCTCACCCCTTCAAGGATACCCCTCCCAGCTCCCTTCCCACACACCCCAGGCAGCCACCTCCCAGCACTCCCCTTCCTAGAGCACCCTTGCTGATTCAGGGCCCTGAGATCAGGGTTTCTCCTGGATTTCCTGGAGGAAGGGTCACCACAGTGTTAGCGGGTGAGGTAGCAGGTGGCATGGTGGCCTGGCCACTCCCAGGGCCCATCCTGTGAATGCCGGCTGCACCTTGGCCCAGGGCTGGAGAGTGTGTGTGTGTGGTCATGTGCATGCGTGCATGCAGTGTGGGAGTGTGCAAGAGTGTGCATCAGCATAAGGGAGTGTGTGCGCTTGTGTGGCAGCCTGCACTGGCATGTGAGGTTGTGTGGGAGTGTGCATGGGTGTGCATGTGAGTGTGGGAGTATGCTTGGGGGTGTGGAAGCATCCATGGGCATTCGAGGGCATGTGGGAGTGTGTGGGGGTGTGGAAAAGTGTGTGTGAAAGTGTGAGTGTGCGAAGGCAAATGCAGGTGTGAGTCTGCACACATGTGGCAGCATGTACAGGTGTGAAGGAGTGTGTGTGGGAGTATGCTGGCATGTGCAATTGTGCACCAGTGTGGGGGGCATGCAGGAGTGTGTGTGGGCATGTGTGGTGGTGGTCACATGTGGGAGGGTGTGCAAGCGTGAGAGTGTGTGGCAGCATTCATGGGATAGTTGTGTGGGATTGTGCATGGGCATGTGGGAGTGGGTGTAGATGTGCCAGGGCGTGTGTGCATGTTGCTGTGTATGCAGGCATGTGGGAGCATGCATGCATGTGTGGGAGTGTGTGTGGGCATGTGAGAGTGTGCGTGGCTGTGTAGTAGTGTGCGTGCATGGGAGTGCATGCAAGCATGTGGGAGTGTGCATGCACGTGTGAATGTGTGGGTGGGCATGCCAAGGTGTGTCTGTATGTGGGAGTGTGCATGGCAGGTGGCATGGTGGTCCAGGCCAATCTCATAGAAACCCACCACTCCCAGGGCCAGTCCTGTGAATGCAGGCTGGACCTTGGCCAGGTGCTGAAGAGCTCCTGGGATACCACAGGGAGCAAGGCCTAGGCTGCAGCAAAGGCTCAGGGGCTGGGAGCTTGTCCTGCCAGTCAGTGCAAGGGTGGAGTTGGTACAGTCTACTGCCTTGGGAACATGGGGACAAGGGACCCATTACTGCCATAGCTACTCCCACAGCTGCCCCCACTGCCCTCTCTGCCACTTAGCAGCCTGAGGCAGGGCTTCAAACCCTTGCTGGGCAGGGGTTGGTGTCTGGGACGGGGACAACATTGCCACAAGTTCCCCACTGCTGCCCGGTGCTCCCCCTTACGTGGCTGGCAACCCTGCCAGGTAGCACCTCTGGGAATAGATTAGCGCCTGGACCTGGCCATCCCACTCCAATGCTGGGTGGATCCTGGGGACGCAGTCTCAGGCCAGGTGCTGAGCCTACAGCCTGGGAGCAGCAACATGGCTCCCATGGCAATGAAGGTGCAGCAGCCACATCACTGGCCAGATCTGAGAAGCCGGTGCTACCTCTGCTTCCCACCCGAGGCCACTGAAGCTTGGCCACCGCTCTGCCTTCGCGTTTGGGGCAGAGAACCCACTCTCTGAGCACAACGGCTGCACTGTCCTGGACCCAGCTCCACACTGGGGCCCCTCCGTGGCGACTTTGCAGTTCCCCAGTCAGCCTGTGGCTGGGACTGACCAGGCCACACAGTAGTTACTCCCAGGGAGGCAAGCCCTGGGACTGTTTGCCTCAGCGTCTGCGCCAGAGAACCCACAGCCTGCATGCACCCCACTGCAGCTGGTGCCATGGAAGCTGCTACTTTGGACAAGCCGCCACTGCCGTCATGGATGCTGGCAAGTCTCACTCCAAAGGAAGCAGGGACCGGGACATGTGACTGCTTAGGCCTGCTTTGAGGAGTCCAGAGCATGAGAAATCCTGTGGCCCCCAGAAAACGGTTGGGGCACCCTCCCTCCAGCCCTTGCGTTTGCTCCCAAGAGCACTCATGGCAGCAGCTGATGACATAGCTCTGGAGTCCGGCAGCCTGGGCTGGGAGCTGGCACTTCTCCTGGGGCAGCTGTTTATCCAGGGGCTTCCATCTTCTCTTCTGCAAAATGAGGCAACACACGCCCAGCTTGTAGATCCGTGGTGACGAATGAGGGTCCTCGATCACACCCAGTATATCCCTGAGTGCACAGAGATGCTGGGGAGGAAGGCGACAGAGGACAGGAAAGGCGGCAGGAGGAAGCATCTGTCTGGGCATAAATAATCATAAATAATCTAAGCAAACTTTTAAGTAAATAAATTAGATAAATATAACGAGGTAAACACTTCCATCTAAACTTTTTGTATAATTTAAAA
This sequence comes from Sapajus apella, assembly GCF_009761245.1. Taxonomy (NCBI): domain Eukaryota; kingdom Metazoa; phylum Chordata; class Mammalia; order Primates; family Cebidae; genus Sapajus; species Sapajus apella. The sequence continues at coordinate 8,140 of NW_022439070.1, forward strand.
TCTTAAAAATAAATTAAATAATAGATACTTATTAAAAGTCTAGGTCATTTAAAATTAAAATATCTAATTTAAATAAATTTATAAAATATTAAAATAGTTCTCATCTATAAAATATGAATTTATGAGAGACAATTCAAAATTTCTTACATCCTAGGTTACAAATAAAAATTATGGTTAAAAAGAATTAAAACTTTTAATTATTATGTAATTCAATATGTAAAGTAAGACCAAAATAAAAATATAAAATGTTTTTCAGTTAAAAAGTGAGTCATAAAATATCTTCTTTATTAAAACAATTTGCCAAGTTAAAATATTATTTAATGGGTACTTATAAAATAAATTGGAGAGATATCAAATATTATAAATACAGTTATATTTTGTAAAAAAACATTAAAACGTAATTTTACATTGAGCAATCCTATATAATTTTTTCCAAAATAAAACTACTTACTGTTTTAAAAAGATAAGTCAAAATGTCCCAACATAGTCTATGTAAATTATAATAAAATACATTCTGAAATTATTTAATAAAATGTGTAATTCAAAGACTATAATTTTAAAAATTATGTCTTCCTATTAAACTTTAATAATGAAAGTACACTAATCTGAAGCTAAATATTTTGAGTTTCTATGTCCAAACACAGTATTCTTAATATTAATTTACTCAAAATAAAATTTTAAAACATTGATTTTTAATTCAAACATCTATTTCTCTTTAAAATTTCTCAAAATTATATCTCAAAATTTCAAATTTTGTTAACTTTTGTATACACAATTCACAGACTTTTGTTGTCATACCTTTTAAAAAGATGTAATTTTTTTACTTCGCTGAGATAAGAACTGTTTTCTTTACCCATTTTGACAAGGCCTACAAACTTTTTCTTTACTTCTAACTACTATTATGGGCCCATGCAAAAATATTTATTTCTAAAATATAGAAAACTGTATTATTTAATATAACTTAATTTATACTCAACTCATTAATATTTCTAAATTATTCAGTATAAAAATATTTCTTATAAGAGCTAGATGTTTCCAATATTAAAATAATATTTTTCTTATTTACATTCCCCTGAAATGTAACATGCATTTGTAGTCCCAGACCAGTCTTCCTATATCTAACTAAATACATGTATTCTTTTTAAAATATTTTTATAATATTTCCAAGTTATATAATAGGCTTCTCAATATAAACAAAATAAAACAATCAAACTACATGCTATTTTTATTTATCCATTTTAATAACTGACCTATAAATCAAACTTCCCACATTCAATCAAGTAAAATTTTATGTTGTCTTTCTTGAATTTTAATTACTAAAAGAGCTAATCTTAGAAAGAATTAAGTTGTTAACATTCATACAACTTTGTTTTGTACTTCGACATGTTGTAATTATCATCCTAGTTACGTAAATGTTATTTTAGAATTATTTAAAATTCTATTGCAGTCAGATATTTTAAATAAAAAAAATTGACCAACGTTCCCAAAATTAAAAATCTAAATTAATTCTTATGAATTAAATAACTAAAATATTTAATGAAATTTTATGGCAGACTGTCAGATTTTACTAGATTTTCTATAAATTACATTTATAGATGCAGTAATATATTCTAAATTAATATAAAATTACAAAATGTAATACATTACTAGTCATAAATTCAATTATGTTAAATCTATTCTAAAACTATATTTATATAGATATTTTATGAATATAAATAGTCTAAAATTTTATTTGCAGGAAATGCCCTACCTTACCCTGTGCAGATAGTGTAAGAGCATACTGCACACAGACACTATGCAGGGATCTGAAAAACAGAGCTTTTGGAGCTTCTCTATGGCCTGGGCTGTTCCTCACCCTCCTCACCCTCTGTACAGGCCAGGCACAGGTCATCATTTTGACAGGGACAGTGCTTTTTGGGGATCAGCCCCTATCCAGAGGACAGCACCTCCCAGGGGTTAGCACTCGATCAGAGTTCAGCGGACTTCAGGATTCAGCACCTTAGGGCAGTGCATTTCAGGGGCCAGCACCTTACTAGGGAAGAACATCTCTCAGGAGTGGGCATCTTAACAGCTCCTCTGAGGGGTCAGGACCTCACCAGAGGACAGTGCTTCTCAGGGATCAGCACCTCAAGAGAGGACAGCGCCTCTCAGAGGTCAGCACCTTGGTAGAGAACAGCTCTTCTCAGGATTCAGCACTTTATCAGAGGACAGCCTCTCTCAAAGATCAGCACCTCATCAGAGGACAGCTCCTCTCAGGATTCAGCACCTTAACAGAGGACAGCGCCCCTCAGGCTTTTAAGAGAGGAAAGAGCCTCTCAGGTTTCAGTACCTCAACACAGGACAGCGCCTCTCAGAGATGAGCCCCTGAAGAGAGCACTGAGCCTCTCAAGATTCAGCACCTTAAGAGAGGACAGCGTCTCTTAGGTATCAGCGCCTTAAAAGAGGGTAGCGCCTCCCGGTAATCAGCATCTTAAGAGGATAGTGGATCTCAGAGGTCAGCACCTTTAAAGAGAACAGCACTTTTCATGGGTAAGCACTTAGCAGAGGGCAGCGCCTCTCAGAAGTCAGCACCTTGTCAGGGGACAGTGTGCTTCATATCCAAACTTCTCTCCAGCATTCCTCACCTGCCTGTCCACTAGATCCCTAATGGGAACCTATGCTTCCAGATTTACTCAGTCCGCCTGTACTGACTCAGCA
>NW_022439071.1:0-10835 GCF_009761245.1 Sapajus apella
ATTTCCTTGAGCAGCCATTTGTAGTTGTCCTTGAAGAGGTCCTTCACATCCCTAGTGAGCTGTATTCCTAGGTATTCTCTTTGTAGCAATTATGAATGGGCATTCATTCAAGATTTGGCTCTCTGCTTGCCTATCATTGGTATAAAAGAAAGCTTGTGATTTTTGTACATTGACTTTGTATCCTGAGACTTTGCTGAAGTTGTTTATCAGATCAAGAAGTTTTGGGGCTGAGACAATGGAGTTTTCTAAATATAAAATCATGTCATCTGCAAACAGAGACAACTTGACTTCCTCTCTTCCTATTTAAATACCCTTTATTTCTTTCTCTTGCCTGATATTGCCCTGGACAGAACTTCCAATACTATGTTGAATAGGAATGGTAAGAGAGGGCATCCTTGTCTTGTACCAGTTTTCAAAAGAAATGCTTCCAGCTTTTGCCCATTCAATATGATTTTGGCTGTAGGTTTGCCATAAATAGCTCTTATTATTTTGAGATATGTTCCATGCAAAGACACACAAAAGCTCTAAACCAAGGGTTGGAGGAAAATTTACAAAGCAAATAGAAAGCCAAAAAAAAAAAAAAAAGTAGGGGTTGCAATTTCTAATCTCTGACAAAACAGACTCTGTGTGTGTGTGTGTGTGTGTGTGTGTGTGTGTGTGTGTGTGTGTGTGTGTGTGTAGACAAGCCAAAATGTGCTGATCCTCCCAGCAATAATGATTTGGTGTCTGTGAAGTGTCACATACCATGTAAAAGTGATCTACACATAGCTTCATTTATTCCTCACACCACTGCTATGAGCTGGGCACAATCTGCATTTTACAGATAAAGAAACTGAAGAACAGAGAGGCTAGGCACTTTGCTCATAGTCACATGGCAAGGTTAGTGGCAGAGAAAGGGCTCAAATTCAGGTTGACAGGGCAGCTCAGCAATATTGCCTCAAAAATCCCAAACTGTGAACATAAAACATTTCAAAACAAGCTTCATGTGGGCCATGAAAACAAGGAAAACTTTCCAATCTGCCCCACTTTAAAAAGAAGAGTTTACAAGCAGAGCACAGGCCAGGCACAGTGGCTAATGCCAGTAATCCCAGCACTCTGGGAGCCTGAGGCCGTCGGATCATGAGGTCAAGAGATTGAGACCATCCTGGCCAACATTGTGAAAACCCATCTCTACTAAAAATACTTCTTTAAAAAATTAGCTGGGTGTGGTGGCCTGTGCCTGTATTCCCAGCTACTCAGGAGGCTGAGGCAGGAGAATCGCTTGAACCCGGGAGGTGGAGGTTGCAGTGAGCCAAGATCACACCACTGAAGTCCAGCCTGGCAACAGAGTGAGACTCTGTCTCAAAAAAACAAACAAACAAAAAGTAGAGCACACACAAAACACAACACTTAATGCTGCAGAGGATGTTCTTAAGTCCACCAATATCACCACACATTCTGTGCAATCAAGAAATTTACTTGGATGGGGGTGGGGTGGGCTCCCGTGTGTAATTCCAGCCCTTTGTGGGGCCAACGCCGGTGGATTACCTGAGGTCAGGAGTCTGAGACCAGCCTGGTCAACATGGCCAAACCCCATTTATATCAGAAATAAAAAAACTTAGCCTGGCATGGTGGCACACTCCTGTAATCCCAGCAACTCGAGAGGCTGAGCCAGAGAATCGCTTGAACCTGGGAGGGGGAGGTTGAATTGAGCTTAGATTTTGCCACTGTACTCCAGCATGGGAGACACAGTGAGACTACCTCTCAAAAAAAAAAAAAAAAAAAAAAATTAGGAGGGGGCGATGGGTGCGGAGACTCACACCTGTAATCTCAGTACTTTGGGAGGCCTATGTGGGTGGATCACCAGAGGTCAGGACTTCCAGACCAGCCTAGCCAACGAGAAGAAACCTAGTTTCTACTAAAAATACAAATATATAAATACATATATACACACGTATATATGTATATATATATTTTAGCCGGACAGTGCCACCGCTATCCCATTCCTCCCCAATTTTTGTTGATGTCTCTTCCTCCTTTTTTTTTTTTTTTGGAGATGGAGTCTTGCTCTGTGGAGCCTCCCAGGCTGGAGTGCAGTGGTGTGATCTCAGCTCACTGCAACCTCTACCTCCTGGGTTTAAGCAATTCTTCTGCCTCAACCTCACAAGTAGCTGGGACTACAGGCATGCACCACAATGCCTGGCTAATTTTTGTATTTTTAGTAGGGATGGGGTTTCACCATGTTGGCCAGGATGGTCTCAAACTCCTGACCTCCAGTCATCCATTTGCCTTGGGCTCCCAAACTGCTAGGATGACAGGAGTAAGCCACCATGCCTGGCTTTTTCTTTTCTTTTCTTTTCTTTTTTTGAGATGGGGCCTTCCTGTGTTTCCCAGGTAGGCCCTCAAGCAATCCTCCCACCTTAGCCTTCTGAGTTGCTGAGGTTATAGGTGAGTGCCACCTTGCCTGACACTTGAAGCATGATTTTGTCACCGCAGACCCCTCTCATTCCCTTTCATAGGAAGTCACTGAGCACCAGGGAAGCTTGAGCCAAGAACTAGGGACACCGATATTTGAACTCATTTCTGTTGGGTGCCAAATTTCTCTGTGCCTCCTTCTGGGAAAATTGGAGGTGGCAAGATACAGTGGCTCACACATATAATCCCAGCACTTTAGGAGGCGTAGGTGGGTGGATCACCTGAGGCCATTGCACTCCAGCCTGGACAACAAGAGTGAAACTGTGTCTCAAAAAAACAAAGAAAGAAGGGAAGAGAGAGAGAGAGGGAGAGAAAGAAAGGGATAGAAAAAGAAAGGAAAGAAAGAAAAGGAAGAAAGAAAAAGAAAATCAGAGGCTTTGGTCCATTTGTCTCCCACTCTCTGGAGTATTTGTGTCCCTGCTTGAATGTGATCTCCTTGAGGCAAAGTCTGGGTCCCCTTAGTCTTGCGTGCCCACCCTGGCCTGCCTGTCCCACACTAGCTGCTCAGTGAAGGCTGGCCCAGGTAGGGTATCGGTTTGAGGCATCCCAAGACTTGGAGTTGTAGAAGATGTGAGTGGGAAGCCTCGAAATGCTCTGCCCATCAGGAAATGTGTCTATCCCGGAGTTCAGCCAAGAAGCTGTGCTCCCTCCAATGCCAGTGCTCAGAGCTCCCCTACCCAGGGTGGAACCTTGGATGGCCAATTACGTTGGCTCAATATTTGCCTTGAGTAGCTCGGTGCAGTGGCTCCAGCCACTGTCGGATCTGTAAGCCCAGCACTTGGAGAGGCTGAGGCAGAAGAATAGTTTGAGGCCAGGAGTTCAAGACCAGCTGGGCAACATAGTGAGACCCCATCTTTACAAAATATTTTAAAAGGAGCCAAGAAGTTGAGGTGGGAGGATTGCTTGAGTCCAGGAGTTTGATGCTAGAGTGAGGTGGTATTGTGCCACTACACTCCAGCCTGGGTGGCAGAGCAAGACCCTATCTCAAAAAACAAAAACAAAACAAAACAAAAAACCCCCAAAACCAAAAAACAACAACAAAAGTTTTTGCCTAGAAACTGAAGCCTAAGGAGGAGAATGGGGTGCCCACAATGACAAATAAGAAAACTGAGCTCAGGGTAGAAAGAGACCAAGAAATTGACTCGTGTGAAAAAGGCAAAGCTATTCATGCAGCGTTTATTCACTCCTTCATTCATTTGTCACCTAGTCTCCAGCATGGACTGACTATGCCCTCAGGCCCAGCCCTGTGCTGGGGGAACAGCAGGGAATCAGGCCCAGCTCCTGCCTTAGGGAGCTCACGGTGGGCTGCAGGGACAGGCGTGAAAGCACTGAGGGACATGAGGATGTGCCTGGGGCAGTGGCACTGGGGTGTGGGCACCCAGAGTGGGTCCTCATGGCCTCAGCCTGGGTAACCCCTACAACCCTTAAAAGCAGGACCTAGGGTCAGGACTTTTGAGCAGGAGGATTCTTCGGGGAAGTGGATCCAGGGAGCCGACTGAGGGACGGGGAGGGTAAAGGAGGAGAGAGAAAAGCAAGAACGAGGTGTGCCACAGAGATGGCCACACTAAGGGCAGCCAAGGCCTAAACCAAAGGGATTGTAACTGCCCAACAGGTTCATTTAGCCTGCTGCCTAGACAGAGCCGACTTATCAGGACATGGGACTTGCAATGGAGGAGTAATTCATGCAGAGCCAGTTACGTGGGAGACTGGAGTTTGTTTTAAATTTAAGTTGTACTTTGTCACCCAGGCTGGAGTGCAGTGGCATGATCTCTGCTCAATGCAACCTCTGCCTCCGAGGTTCAAGAGACTCTCCTGCCTCAGCCTTCTGAGTAGCTGGGGTTAAAGGTGGGCACCACCATGCCCAGCTAATTTTTGTATTTTTTTTTCTGAGATGGAGTTTCACTCTTGTTGCCCAGGCTGGAGTGAAATGGCACGATCTCCGCTTACTGCAACCTCTGCCTCCCGGGCTCAAGTGATTCTCCCACCGCCGGCTAATTTGGGATTTTTAGTAGAGACAGGGCTTCTCCATGTTGGTCAGGGTAGTCTTGAACTCCTGATACCAGGTGATCCACCCTCCTCGGCCCCCCTAAGTGCTGGAATTATAGGTGTGAGCCATCGTGCCACCCTGGAGTTTGATTATTACAAGTCAGTCTCCTAGAGCAGAAGATTCAGGGATTAGCGTTTTTAAGGATGACTTAGTGAGTGGAGGGGGCCAGCGAGTCGGGAATGATGATTGTTGGGTCGGAGATGAAGTCATAGGGAATAGAAGCTGTCCTCGAGTTGAGTCAGTTCCTGGGTGGGGCCCACAAAATCGGGTGTGCCAGCTTATCCCTCCGGGTCATGCCAGCTGTTCCATCGAGTTCAGGGCCTGCAAAATATCTCAAGCACTGATTTTACCTTTTACCTTTTACCTTGATGTTATCCCCAGGAGCAATTTGGGGAGGGTTGGAATCTTGTAGCCTCCAGCGGCATGAGCCCATTAGAAACCACAGTACCTAATCTTTTGGCTGATTTGTTAGTTCTAAAAAGGCAGTCTAGTCCCCAGGCAAGAAGGTGGTTTGTTTCAGGAAAGGGCTGTTAACATCTTTGTTTCAAATTGTAAACTATTAACTAGGTTCTTCCCAAAGTTAGTTTGGCCTACGCCCAGGAATAAACAAGGACAGCTTGGAGGTTAGAAACATGATGATGGAGTCAGTTAGGTCAAATCTCTTTCACGGTCTCACTTATAATTTTGCAGTGGCGATTTCAGAATTCCCAGGGACTCATCTAGAAATGTATTATAGGCCAGGTGGGGTGGCTCACACCTGTAATCTCAGAACTTTGAGAAGCTGAGTCATGAGGATCACTTGAGGCCAGAAGTTCGAGACCAGCCTAGGCAACATGGAGACTCCAGCTTTTATATTAAAAAAGAAAAAAAGAAAAAATTGTATCATAATTGTCTGCCAGAGCAATGAATGGGAGAATCACTTAGACCCAGTTTCCTGTCTCCCATTCATTGCTGGTTTCTCTTGGAGGAGCGCAGGACATGAGGGAAGCATGAATCAGGTCAAAGCCTGCCTGGACTGTTTGCCAGGGCCGTAGCTGGAATCTGATCCAATGCTGAGACTATGTGAGGCAGAAGACAGAAACTGGCCAGCCTCTTCCCCAGAGGTGGCAGTGGGGTCAAGGAAAATGCTCCAGACTAGATGTCTCAGCTGAACCTTCTCAAGTGGTTGGGGCGGAATGTGGTGGTGGCTCAGGCCTGTGATCCCAGCACTTTTGGAGGCCGAGGCGAGTGCATCCCTTGAGGTCAGGAGTTTCAGATCAGCTTGGCCAACATGGCAAAACGCTGTCTCTACTAAAAATAGAAAAATTAGCTGGGGGTGGTGTTGCATGTTTGTAATCCCAGCTACTCGGGAGGCTGAGGCAGGAAAACTGCTTGAAATGGGGAGGTGGAGACTGCAGTGAACCCAAGATCGCACCACTGCACTGCAGCCTGGGGGATCGGGGAGGGGAGTAACTCTGTCTCATAAATAAATAAATTAAATAAAGTAAAGTAAAGTAAAGTAGGCTGGGCATCGTGGCCTCACCCTTGTAATCCCAGAACTTTGGGAGGCAGAGGCGGGTGGATCACGAGGTCAGGAGTTAACGACCTGCCTGGCCAAGATGGTGAAACCCCACGTCTACTAAAAATACAAAAGATCATCCAGACACGGTGGTGGGTGCCTGTAATCCCAGCTTCTCGGGAGGCTGAGGGGGAGAATTGCTTGAACCCGGGAGACAGAGGTTGCGGTTAGCTATATCGCACCACTACACTCCAACCTGGGCAACAGAGAGAGACTCCGTCTCAAAACAAAATAAATAAAAAATAAAGTAGATGTAGAGGCTGGGCATGTGTGGTGGCCCATACCTGTAATCTCAGCACTTTGGGAGGCTTAGATGGGAGGATTGCTGAAGCCCAGGAGTTAGAGACCAGCCTGGGCAACATAGAGAGACCCTGTCTCTACCCCGCGCCCCCCTCCCCGACCGCCACACACACGCAAATTGAAAACGTAGCCGGGTGTGGCGATGCCTACCTTCTGGGGAGGCTGAGATGGGAGGCTTGCTTGAGCCCAGGAATTTGAGGCTCAAATTGACTGCACACTGTACTCCAGCCTGTGTGACTACACCAGACACTTTCTCAAACAATAAAACAAGTAAATAAATAAAGCAGGAGGATGATAGTGAGATGTGGAGAGAAGGCTTGTTTGGCAGAGACCCAAGAAGGCAAAGCCCAAGAGACATGAAAAAGCCAGTGTGCAAGAGAAGATTCCTAGAACACTATGTCAGGGAAAACTGGTGCAGGACTCCACTGGTGGACAACCTGGGCATGAATCTCCTCCCAGGAAAATAAATGACATTTTCTTCTTCCGGCTTGTGTCAGATGGAAGAAAGCATTTTCTTCTTTTCCTTTCCTTGTTATTTTCCTTTTCTTTTTTCTTTTTGAGGCCAAGATTTGCTCCCGTTGCCCAGTCCGAAGTGCAATGGCGAGATCTCGGCTGACTGCAACCTGCTCCTCCCGGGTTCAAGCAATTTTCTTGCCTTAGCCTCCTGAGTAGCTGGGATTGCAGGCACCCACGCCCTCACCCAGCTAATTTTGTATTTTTATTTATTTATTTATTTATTTGCTAGACTCGCATTTCACCGTGTTGGTCAGGCTGCTCTTGAACTCCTGACCTGAAGTGATCCCCCCCTGCCTCGGCTTCCAAAAGTGCTGGGATTACAGGCATAAGTCACCGTGCCCAGCCAGCATTTTCTTATAGTAAAGAAAGTGAAACCATGAACTGGTTATTGAAAGAGAAAAGAAAGATGGAGGGTGACTCTCGGCAGGAAAAAGAAGAAAAGCAAAAGGAAACAAAAGCTTTCAGCTATCTGGCTTGTACTGGTGTTTACAATATTTGCTGGTGTCTTGCTTAGATTGGTGACATGTGGCTGAGAGGAATCTGTGTCACTTTTTTCTTTCTTTTTTTTTTTTTTTGAGACAGTCTCACTGTGTTGCCCAGGCTGGAGTGCAGTGGCATGATCTCAGCTCACACAACCTCTGCCTCTCAGGTTCAAGCAATTCTCCTGCCTCAGCCTCCAGAGTAGCTGGGATTATAGGTGCACACCACCACACCTGGCTAATTTTGGTATTTTTAGTAGAGATGGGGTTTCACCATGTTGGCCAGGCTGTTCTCAAACTCCTGATCTCAGGTGATCCACAGGCCTCAGCCTCCCAAAGTGCTGGGATTACAGGTGTGAGCCACTGTGCCTGGCCACCTGTGTCACTTTTTACCAGAAACTTTCAGAGTCAGCAAGTGGCCAGGTGTCTCTTCTTTTTGTCACAGAACTCTTGATGTTTCCAATGAAGACAAATCCGTTAGGCTGTTGTGGATGTGTCATGTGGGGCAGAAATCAACCTTGGCTGTTGTAAGCTATTGAGAACGGGGGTTGCGCCAGGTGCAATGGCTCACGCCTGTAATCCCAGCACTTTTGTTATATCCCAGCCAGTCAAGGAATGCACCACCCTCTGAGATTGAATTAGGAGTCCTTTATTTTAGCTGGTGACTGAGAGGTGACTAATGCACAAAATTCTCCTGGCCCCTAAGAAAAAGATAGGTGGTCTTATATAAGCTAGTTTTCAAAGGGAGAGGGAATCTAGCTGAAGCAAGCTTTTCACAGAAGCAGAGTAAGCAAAAAGTTAAAAGATAAACTAGGACATGAGAAATAAAGCAGTGCCAGGAGCAAGGGGTAAAACTGTCATGAAAGACATATAACTTATAGATAACTGGGGCTCTGGGTGCTCAACAGCACCTGCATTCCCAGGCTCTGCTGGTACCACTTAACTCAGCCTCTTATCAACAAAGGTATTTCTGGAGGTGTCCAGTGTCAGCCTGTCCGAGCTACATACTGCAGTTACATACTGAATGGTGGGAAAATAACCAAAATGAAGAAGGTAAGATGGAGTCTGCCCGGCTCAAGTAGTTAACATGAAGCCTGAACAGCTCTCAGTCTGAGAAAGAGAGAGTCAGTTTTAGATGACAAAAAGCAGGTTATCACACTTGGGGAGGCCGAGGCTAGAGGATCATTTTAGGCCAGGAGTTCAAGGCCATTCTGGCTAACACGGTGAAACTCTGTCTCTACTAAAAATACAAAATTTACCTGGGTGTGGAGAGTCGTGCCTGTAATCCCAGCTACTCAGGAGACTGAGGCAGGAAAATTGCTTGATCCGGGAGATGGAGATGGCAGTGAGCCATTGCCGCACCACTGCACTCCAGCCTGAGTGACAGAGTGCTCCATCCCTAAAAAACAAAAAACAAACAGATAAAAGAGAGAATGGAGGTTGCTTGCTATTGCCTCATAATCTTGTTTATCCTGATTGATGCGTTACAGGAACAGCTTCCTGAGACACAGTTTACTGGCCATGAATTGCCTCCAAACCCCAAAGAGCAGGCTTCTCAGGAGGAGGCTCAGTGTAGAATCTCTTTCCAAGGTAGACCCTGGTTCAAGTTCCAGCTACAAACCCTCACCACCTGTGAGACCTTGGGCAGTTCACATCCCCTCTCTGCGACTCAGTCTGCTCAGTTGTAAAATAGGTTAAATATCGAAAGATCAAAATCCCTCACATCTAAAATCTCAAAAAAAAAAAAAAAAAACAATCCCCCAAAATTCAATTCCATTATGTTGAAATCCTGAGAGATGAATTCTGGGGAAGGGATGTGTTTTCAGTTGTACGCCAGATAGTTGCATCATGCTAGTTGAATCATGACAGGTGAACGATTCCCTTGTTATTTATTTATAAGTTAAGCATGGGTCGAGGAGATAGAGAAGGGTGCCTTGTTGACAACAGATGGGCTTGGGGACTTAATTTGAGGTGTCAATCAGGCAAGGTGGCTCACGACTGAAATCCTGAAACCCCAGAACTTTGGGAAGACAAGGCGGGCAGTTTGCTTGAGTCCAAAAGTTCAAGACCAGCCTGGCCAACATGGCAAAATCCCGTCCCTACAAAAGTTAGCTGGGTGTGGTGGTGCCTGCCTGTAGTCCCACCTACTCTGGAGGCTGAGGCAGGAGGATCACTTGAACATGGGTGGTCGAGGCTGCAGTGAGCTGAGTGCCAGCCACTGCACTCCAGCCTGGGTAACAAAGCAAGATTCCATCTCAAAAAAACAAACAAACAAACAAAAAAACAAAATTGTAGGTGTCATGTTGACTGAATGAAAGGACACGTGGAAACCAGGCAAAAGATGATTTGGGGTGTGTCTGGGAGGGTGTTTCCTGAGGAGATGACTGTGTGAGTTTGAGTGGACTAGGAAGGGAAGATCTGCCCTCGAGTCGGCAGGCACCATCCATCAGCCAGGGACCCAGACAGAACAAATCCAGAAGGCAAGACCAGTCTCTCCTAGAGCTGGGGCAGCCGTTCCCTCCACTGCCTTGGACATCAGATACGTGACTCCCCAAAAGTACATTATCAAAATGTTAACTTTGTTTTTCGAGAGGGGGTCTCACTCTGTCACCCAGGCTGAAGTGTAGTGGCACAATCTAGGCTCACTGCAACCTCCTGGGCTCAAGCGATTCTCCTGCCTCAGCCTCCCGAGTAGCTGGGATTACAGGCTCCTGCCACCATGCCTGGCTAATTTTTGATTATTTAATACAAATGGGGTTTCTCCACGTTGGCTAGGCTGGTCTCAAACTACTAAACTTAAGTGATCTGTCCACCTCGGCCTCCCACAGTGCTGAGATTACAGGAATGAGCCACCAAACCCAACCTCACAACGTTCACTGCGTATGTAAGCACTGGTACATATAAAACACTGAAACTCCCTCAATAAATGAAGACATGTCCTTTTTGTACATCTGCATTTGTGAAAGACATTTCTCTAAATCTTGGCTACTTAGGTGACTGCATATGCAATGGAGACCTATTGAGGTTTTTGTTTTTTTTGACACAGGGTCTCACTCTGTCACTCATGGTGGAGTGCAGTGGTGTGAACATGGCTCACTGCAGCCTTGATCTCCTGGGCTCCAGTGATCCTCCTGCCTAGGACTCTGAAGTAGCTGGGACTAGAGGTGTGTACCAGCTGTGATTTATAAAACATTTTCTGTGGCTCACACCTGTAATCTCAGCACTTTAGGAGACTGAGGTGGGCAGATCACCTGAAGTCAGAAGTTCAAAACCAGCCTGGTCAACATGGTGAAACCGTGTCTCTACCAAAAATCTGAAATTAGCTGGGCATGGTGGTGGGAGCCTGTAATCTCAGCTACTCGGGAAGCTGAGACAGAATTGCTTGAACCCAGGAGACAGAGGTTGCAGCAAGCCGACACGGTGCCACTGCACTCCAGCTTGGGCAACAGAGTGATACTTCATATCAAAACAAACAAACAAA
>NW_022439072.1:0-10835 GCF_009761245.1 Sapajus apella
CTTGCTAGGTTGGGGAAGTTTTCCTGGATAATATCCTGAAGAGTATTTTCCAGCTTGGATTCATTCTCTTCATCGCATTCAGGTATGCCTATCGAACGTAGATTAGGTCTTTTCACATAGTCCCACATTTCTTGGAGATTTTGTTCATTCCTTTTTACCCTTTTTTCTCTATTCTTGCCTTCCTGTTTTATTTCATTGAGTTGATCTTCGACCTCTGATATCTTTTCTTCTGCTTGGTCAATTCATCTGTTGATACTAGTGCATGCTTTGTGAAGTTCTCGTGTTGTGTTTTTCAGCTCCATCAATTCACTTATATTCCTTTCCTTTCTATTTTGTCCATTCTCGTTAGCATTTCGTCAAATCTTTTTTCAAGGTTCTTAGTTTCTTTGCATTGGGTTAGAACATGTTCTTTTAGTTCACAGAAGTTTCTTACTACCCACCTTCTGAAGTCTGATTCTGTCATTTCATCACACTCATTCTCCATCCAACCTTGTTCCCTTGCTGGTGAGGAGTTGTGATCCCTTTTAGGAGGAGAGGTGTTCTGGTTTCTGGTGTTTTCATCCCTTTTGCACTGGTTTCTTCCCATCTTTATGGATTTATCCACCTGTCGTCTTTGTAGTTGCCGGCTTTCAGATTGGGTCTCTGAGTGGACATTCTGTTTGTTGATGATGAGGTTATTTCTGTTTCTTGGTTTTCCTTCTGACAGTCTGGCCCCTCTGCTATAGGTCTGCTGAAGTTCACTCCAGGCCCTGCTTGCCTGGGGATCACCTGCAGCAGCTGCAGAACAGTAAGGGTGGTTACCAGTTTTCTTCTTCTGCTATCTTTGTCCCAGAAGGATACCCGCCTAGTGTCAATCTGACCTCTTCTTTATGTGGTGGCTCTTTGGATATACAGGGGTCAGGGAGCTGCTTGAGGAGATGTTCTCTTCTTTACAGGAGCTCAAATGCTGAGCTGAGTTCCATTGTTCATTCAGAGCTGCTGGGCAGGTACATTTAGGTCTGCTACAGCAGAACTCATAAACCGCTTTTTGTTCCCAGGTGCTCTGTCCCAGGGATTTAGGGCTTTATTTATGAGTTTCCATTATGCTGCTGCCTTCTTTTTTTTCCTTCAGAGCTGCCCTGCCCAGCAAGGAGGCAGCCTAGTCACTGTCTGCCTGTAGAGGCTTTGCTGAACTGCTGTGGGCTCCACCCAGCTGCCGAATGAACTTCCCTGCTGTCCTGTTTATATGGATGTAGTTAGAACTGCGTCGGGAATGGTGGCCCACCTCTGTTAAGGTGGAGTCTCTCTGTAGTGTCGGGTTGCCTTGGCAGTGGCGGGTTGCCTCAGCATTGGCTGACTTCCTCCATAGTGGTGGGCTGTCTCGGTAATGGCGGACGCCCCTCCCCCACAGAGCTGGACCATGCCAAGTTCAGCTGCTTGCTGCAAAACTCTCAATCCAGAGAGTTTCTGATTGCTGTTCTTTCATGGGGGTGGGACTAGCTGAGCCTGATCGCCTGGCTCCCTACCTCAGAGCCTTTTTTTTTTTTTTAAGCTGGTGTTCTAGTCACCTGTTGAAGAGGTGCTGGGTCTGTGTGTTTTCCCATGCGGGGACTCACTGCACTGGCTCAAACAGTGGTACTGAGATTCGTGGCGTGTTTTTTGCCCTGGAATCTACTGTCCTGGTTCCCTGCTCAGTCCCCTTTTTAAACAGACGAATGGGCGCCTTTCCATGGCTCCAATCACCAGCCAAAAGGGCACCCAGACCGGTGTATTTTGTACAGAGAACCGCTGCTCTGGGGCGCCGACAAAGCAGCCGCATGGGGCAAAGCGGCGGCGCCGGCCGGCACAGCCACACTGGCTGAAACAGCCGTGCTGGCGACCCGTGGAGCTCCTCTGCCTGGGAATTGCCTAGTCTGTGGGCAATAAAAATGCAGCGTCCACTCACCCTCTGCACTTTCACTGGGAGCTGCAATCCTGAGCTCTTCCTAAACAGCCATCTTGGATCCCCAAACCAAAAAAATGTATAACTCTTTATTCTTTGGCTAAAAAAGTTTAGCGTTAACTTTACAAATATATTATATGCAGTGTTATATTATTAAGAATATAAATTAACCCTTAGTCCTCATACTTCTTATATTATTTCCAAAGACATAAATCTCTGATTCTTCAATGACTCCAATAATTTTTGCAGACATAAAATGTCTATCTTGATATAGCCATTTAGTCTTTATCTTACTCTACAATCTCACCCTGGTCTCTACTGCACTAGTTACTGTCGAATCAAGATACTTAAAGCTACCTAAACCTCCCTAAATGTGATATTTCTCTCATGCCTCCAACTTTCAACAAACTATTTTCTATACCACAATGCCCTTTCTCCAGATCTTCAACTAACTAAACTGACTAATCCCTACTGTTTTATTTAATGTTATTAAAAAAATTCTTTTCCAAAAAATTCTCTCTCTCTCTCTCATCTCTTTCTAAGGCTGAGTTATGTGTCTCACTTGTGTCCTCATATCTCCATGTGCTCCTATTGCACATGTCATCTTAAATTAGAATTTTTTAACTATCCTCATTGAGATACACTTTACAGAAAATAAAATATACATTTTAAATATACAGATTGGTGAGTTTTGACAAGTGTATATATTTCTTTAATTACCACCCCAGTTAAGATGTAAAGTTTTTTTTTATCACCAAAATGAAAAAAAAAAAAAGACCTCTCATACTCATGTTCCTTTGCAGTCACTCACACCCACACAGGGAGAAACTAATCTTATTTCTACAAACATAAATTAGTTTTCCTTATTCCAAAACTTCATGTAAACAAATCACACAACATATGCTTTTTTGAGGTTAGCTTCTTTTGCTTCACACAATGCTTTTCATATATCTGTGTTGTTGCCTATCTCTACAGTTTACTCCTCCTTATTGCTAAGGGGTATTCCATTGTATGGATATACCACATTTTTTTAACCACATACCTGTTGAAGAAAATTTGAGTGGTTTCCAATTTGTCACTATTATGGGGCAAAAAAATGCTATCAACATTTGTATGCAGATCTTTGCACGGACATATATTTTTCTCTTGGTGATATGGTTTGGTTGTGTTGCCACCCAAATCTTATTTTAAATTGTAGCTCCCATAATTCCCACATGTTGTGGGAGGGACCCAGTGGAGGACAATTGGCACATGGGAGCAGTTTCCCCATACCGTTTTCATGGTAGTGAATAAGTCTCATGAGATCTGATGGTTTTATAAGGGGTTTGCCCTTTTGCTTGGCTCTCATCCTCTCTTGCCTGCCACCATAGAAAACATGGTTTTCACCTTCCACCATAATTGTGAGGCATCCCCAGCCACGTGAAACTATTAGTCTATTAAACCTCTTTTTCTTTATAAATTACCAGTCTCAGGTATGTCTCTATCAGCATTGTAAAAATGAACTAACACATATAAAGGAAATCACACAGCATGTGCTTTTTTGAGATTAGCTTCTTTTGCTTAACACAGTGCTTTTCATACATCAGTGTTGTTGCATGTATCTACGTTTCACTCCTTATTGCTGAGGGGTATTCCACTGTATGAATATACAACATTTTGTTTAACCACATACCTGTTGAAAGAAATTTCAGTGGTTTTCACTTTGGCACTATTATGGGAAAAAAATGCTGTCAATATTTATATGCACGTTTTTGTGTGGACATATATTTTATTTATCCTGAGTAAATAACTCAGAGTAGAATTGCTAGGTTATATGGTAAGTGTATTTTTAATTTTGTAAAAAAAAACTACCAAACTGTTTTACAAAGTGGTTGTGCCATTGTACATATTCACCAGTGGTATATGTGTGCTCCAAGTGCTACATAACTCAAAAAATACTTGTTATCATCAGGTTTTAAATTTTTGCCATTCTAACGAGTCTGAAGTATTATGTCTTAGTCCACTTTGTGTTGCTAAAACACAATACTTGAGACTGTGTCTAAAGAAAAGAAATGTATTTCTTACAGTTCTAGAAGCTGGGAAGTCCAATATCAAAACTCAGGCAGATTTGGTGTTTGATAAGAGCCTGGCATTCACTTCTAAAATGGTGCCTTGAACATCGCATCCTCCAGTAGGGAGGAACACTGTTCCTCACGTGGAAGTAGAAGAACTAAGACAGGCTGAGAGAGGGCTGACTCTTTCACTCCATCACCAATTGTACTCATGAGGATGGAGCCCTCATGACTTAATCACCTCTTAAAGTCCAACCTCTTAATACTGTTAAAATAGCTGTTAAATTTCAACCTGAGTTCTGGAGGGGACAAACATTCAAACTATAGCAAGTTATCTCATTGTGATTTTTATTTTCATCTATTTGATGACTAAAGGTGTTCAATATCTTTTCACCTGGATTGAAATTTATTTATATGTTTTGTGAGTCAGCATATCATTTCTAAAATAATCTGATTTTGAAATAAAAATCCATGTTTCAATCCCATATCTGCCATTGGCAGCTAACTGATCTAGGGCCACTATTCAACCAGTCTGAGCCACAGTTAATTTATCTGCAAAATTGAAATAATACATTTTCACAGGTAGATCTCACATGTATATGAGGTACCTAGAAAAATGCCTCCTACATATAGATCTTAATAAATGGTAAATATAATTATTTTTGTTGAAACTCATTTATAATCCTTGCCAGTTTTCCTTCTAAGGATGTAGTCAAAGAAGCATGACCTATAAGCCTTATCTATAATCATAAAGCTGAAACTCAAGGATTTGCTCTATACTTTCCACCTACTGCTTTCCTCTAAGCTTTTCAAGCTTCAAATTTTTAATGATTTTCCCAGTTTCTGTCTCACTCTCTCACAAAAATGTAAGTACCATTTTCTATTTGCAGAGGATACAGAAGTATATAATACAGATATACAACTATATCTGTATTATATACAACTATATCTGTATTATATACTTCTGTATCCTCTGCAAATAGAAAAATGTGATAAATATTTACTGAGTAAAAGAAGAAATACCTGCATCCTTTCTCTATCTCATTCTATGCATTGATGCACACACTGGTTGGCTTACCTGTTTTTTAACTTTAATTTCTCCAGGGACATAAGGTACTTTCTTTTGTAATTGTCCATGGATAAATCTTGTCTCATCCTCACTTGGTCTAGACACTCAAGACACTACTTTAGACTCATTCAACATTCTAAAATTATGCTTATGTAGAAAGAGGCAAGATTTGGAGCCACAATTTTCTAATCAACCAATTCACAGTGACTTTTGATAATTCTTATCACTAGAATCCTGACCTAAAGAACTCCATGCTATAGGCTATAGTAAACTCATAAGCATAATTGACTCAGGTGCAATGTAACATTCTCAAACTTTCTCAGAATAAGTAGATGTTATTGTTGTTTGGCCTTGCAGAAAGTCAACAAGCAAAATGCCTTGCACATCCCCCCAAAAACTGTTTTTTATAATCTTTGCTCTCTACTGATCCACTTTTGCTTTGACTGAATCAGTTCCACCTTTTGGTAGCTATCGCTTTGATTGTGTTTTGTCTTCAGGATTATATTGGTAAAGCTATGTTTTATCTCCTGTTCTAATTATTTGAAGAAATGCTTGAGGATATTGACCCCACATTAAAACTTTCACTAAAAGCTTTGCTCTTATGTGCAGCTGACCTAGTCACAATAATTTTGATATCCATCAAGTAGAAAGTTTGCTCAACTTTAATCTTTGTCAGAATTGTGTGACCTGAATCAATTGAGATGCTATTGTACTGGCCATTTTTTTTCTGCTGTTAATTGTCAGTTCTTCAAAAAGGTCATGAATTAAATGAATTTTTCCCTCACAAATTGATATGGATGATTTATGTGGTGAACTTCATTTTCAGTATTGTCTTGTCCCTTCTTAAAATAAGTTCCCCATTTGTAATGTACTGATTTCCTTGAGACATTGTCTCCATAAGCTTTTTGTGAAGCATCAATGACTTCACCATTCTTTCACCAAGATTCACTATAAATTTGATGTTTGTTCTTGCTTTAATTTTTGCAGAATTCATGGTGTTCTGATAGGAGCTCTTTTCAAACTGATGTCTTAGACTTCTTAACGCCTTAAACTAAATCCTGTTTAGACATGTTGCAATAAGGTAGTATGAGTTTAAGTCGGTGCCAAAAAATTTTTAAATAAATGCATAGTATTTTCCTAATATGCATTTTCCATGGACTTTTTGAAGACCACCTACTGTGGTCTTATACCACCTACTGTGTGCTAAATGTTGAGTATAAGAAGTGAACAAAACAGATTTAATTCCTCTCTCCATGGCACGTTCAGCTTAGTGGGTTGTTCTATCTGATGAAGAGAGACACTGAGCAGCCAAATAAATAATTATTAAATTATGTTAATTTTATGGCATCTACGAAATTAACTTTTAATTTTTCTAGAATCAGCTCAAGCATTAAAGATAAACCAGATAAACCATTTCTAAACTCCAGGGTAGAAGAGACCACTCTTGACCTTGATACCCTACCTCATACAGTCTTCTCTCATAGTATCAACATTTTATGGCACTTATTTATGTACTTGTCAATTTCCCATTAGTATGTAAGAGCATGTTTCTCAATCAATAATCAACCAATATCAATTGAAGTCCTTCTACATAGTAGGGACTGTGTAAGACACTGGACATACACTGATTAGTAAAACATTGATGAACAAAATCTACTGTTTTATAAATTAAAATCTAATAGATGAGTCACATAACTAAATGAACAAACATATGGCTAGAACATTTAATGAGTTCTATGAAGAAAAGGAACAAGATTATAAAAACAATAATAAGAGACATAAGTTTGATTGGGGAATCAGGAATGACTTCTCTAAAAAAGAAATGCTTTGAGCCAAGATTTGAAAGATCAAAGCAGCTGGGTCACTTGGGCTCAGAAGTTTAAGACCAGCCTGTGGCAAAATCCTGTTTTTACAAAAAGTACAAAAATTAGCCAGGCATGGTGGTACATACCTGTAGTCCCAGCTACTTGGGAGGCTGTAGTGGGAGAATCACCGAAACTCAGGGAGTTCAAAGCTGCAGTGGGCCATGACAGTGCCACTGCACTCCAGCTTGGATGGCAGAGTAAGACCCTGTCTCAAAAAAAAAGAGAGAGAAGAGAAAGAAAGATCAGTAGGAGTTGGCCAAAAAAAGAGTAAGGAAGAGAACAACAGGCAGAGGTAGCACTAGGTGCAACAATGAATTTGGGCTTACTCTTAACCAATGTCTCCTTCTACTAGTACAAAGTAGTGTTGGACAGTAGGTGATCGTATTATATGTCTGCTATAGAAGATGTTTGTGCCCCTCTCCAAGTTTATATGTTGAAATCTTAACCCCCACTGTGATGGTATTAAGAGATGGGGCCTTTAGGAAGTGACTGATAGGATTAACGCCCATATAAAAGAGAGAACAAATAAGTCTTTTGCTCCTCTGCATTTGAGGATGCAGGTAGAAGATGCCATCTATGAACCAGGTGGTGGGCCATCACCAAAAACCAAATCTGCAATGCCTTGATCTTGAACTTCTCAGACTCCAGAACTTTGAGAAATAAATTTTTGTTGTTTATAAGTTACCATGTCTATGGCATTCTGTTACAGTAGCCCAAACAGACTATATAATACCTTAGTGTAGTCTATTCAAATTGAAATAATAATAGTTATAGTGGTATCTGGCAACTTTTTGAAACAAGCCCTAATCCATCACACCTGAACCCATCCAACTAGGGGTGTTAGACACTGACAGCAATTCAGTGAAAACCATTCTCATGCGAGCACCACAAGAGAGCTCTGCTTGGTAGTACTTTAAAGAAGCTAAACCTATTTGTTGCAAGTTGCTTTTATTTCCTCTTCATTCTTAGTGTCACTTGGTCAGAAGCTCACAATTTCATCCTTAAAAACCCATGCACTCTGCTTTACATCAGAAATCTGCTACTAGTACAAATAATATCTCCCCGCAGACTCCAATATTTTGCCACCTCTGGGCCAGGGTTCCTGGGATCTTGGTAACATATTATCATATATGAATGCAGAAGAGTTTATCTAAATCCATGTATGACCACAACATTATTCTGGTGCCGGAGCCCACATGTTTGAAAAGTAGGCTGACTGCGGGGAGGATCCAAGATGGCCATTTAGGAACAGCTCGGGATTGCAGCTCCCAGTGAAAGCTCAGAGGGTGAGTGGATGCCGCATTTTTATTGCCCACAGACTAGGCAATTCCCAGGTGGAGGAGCTCCACAGGTCACCAGCGCGGCTGTTTCGGCCAGTGCGGCTGTGTCAGCTGGCGCCACTGCTTTGCCCCACACGGCTGCTTTGTCGGTGCCCCGGAGCAGCGGTTCTCCGTACAAAATACACCGGTCCGAGTGCCCTTTTGGCTGGCAGTTGGAACCACAGGAAGTCGCCCATTCATCTGTTTAAAAAGGGCACTGAGCAGGGAACCAGGACAGTAGATTCCAGGGCAAAAAAAAAAAAAAAGCGCCACAAACCTCAGTGCCGCTGTTTAAGCAAGCGCAGTGAGTGGCCGCAGGGGAAAACAAACAGACCCCGGAGCCTCTTCAACAGGGACTGGAACACCAACTTAAAAAAGGCTTTGAGGCAGGGAGCTGGGCGATCAGGCTCAGCTGGTCCCAACCCCACAAAAGAACAGCAATCAGAAACTCTGGATTGAGAGTTTCACAGCAAGCGCAGCTGAACCCGGGACGGTCCAGCTCTGTGGGGGAGGGGCGTCTGCCATTAGAGAGGCAGCACGCCACGACGGAGGTAGTCGGCCAATGCTGAGTCAGCCCGCCATTGCCAAGGCAACCCGCCATTGCTGAGGCAGCCCGCCATTGCCAAGGCAACCCGCCATTGCTGAGGCAGCCCGCCATTGCCAAGGCAACCCGCCATTGCTGAGGCAGCTCACCATTGCCAAGGCAACCCGCCACAGCTCCGCCTCAACAGAGGCGGGCCACCATTGCCAAAGCATTTCTAACTAAACCCATATAAACAGTACTGCAGGGAAGTTCACAAGGCAGCTGGTCGGAGACGACAGCAGCTCAGCAAAGCCGCTACAGGCTGACAGTGACTAGGCTGCCTCCTTGCTGGGCAGGGCACCTCTGAAGGAAAAAAAAAAAGAAGGCAGCAGCATAACGGAAACTCATAAATAAAGCCCTAAATCCCTGGGACAGAGCACCTGGGAACAAAAAGCAGTTTATGAGTTCTTCTGCAGCAGACCTAAACGTGCCTGCCTAGCAGCTCTGCATGAACAACAGAGCTCACAGCTCACCATTTGAGATCCTATAAAGAGGAGACCATCTCCTCAAGCAGCTCCCTGACCCCTATATAACCAAAGAGACACCTCATAAAGGAGAGATCAGATTGACACTAGGCAGGTATCCTTCTGGGACAAAGATAGCAGAAGAAGAAAACTGGTAACCACACTTACTGTTCAGCAGCTGCTGCAGGTGAACCCCAGGCAAGCAGGGCCTTGAGTGAACCTCAGCAGACCTACAGCAGAGGGGCCAGACTGTCAGAAGGAAAACCAAGAAACAGAAATAACCTCATCATCAACAAACAGAACGTCAATCTGAAAGATTTGAGACCCAATCTGAAAGCCAGCAACTACAAAGTCGACAGGTGGATAAATCCTTAAAGATGGGAAGAAACCAGTGCAGAAAGGATGAAAACACCTGAAAGCAGAACACCTCTCCTCCTACAAGGGATCACAACTCCTCACCAGCAAGGGAACAAGGTTGGATGGAGAACGAGTGTGATGAAATGACAGAATCAGACTTCAGAAGGTGGGTAGTAAGAAACTTCTGTGAACTTAAAGAACATGTTCTAACCAAATGCAAAGAAACTAAGAACCTTGAAAAAAGATTTGACGAAATGCTAATGAGAATGGACAAAACAGAAAGGAATATAAGTGAATTGATGGAGCTGAAAAACGCAACATGAGAACTTCGCAAAGCATACGCAAGTATCAACAGCCGAATTGACCAAGCAGAAGAAAGGATATCAGAGGTCGAAGATCAACTCAATGAAATAAAATGAGAAGGCAAGATTAGAGAAAAAAGGGTAAAAAGGAATGAACAAAATCTCCAAGAAATGTGGGACTATGTGAAAAGACCTAAACTACATTCGATAGGCATACCTGAATGCGATGAAGAGAATGAATCCAAGCTGGAAAATACTCTTCAGGATATTATCCAGGAAAACTTCCCCAACCTAGCAAGGCAGGCAAACATTCAAGTCCAGGAAATACAGAGAACACCACAAAGATATTCGTCAAGAAGAGCAACCCCAAGGCACATAATAGTCAGATTCACCAGGGTCGAAATGAAGGAGAAAATACTAAGGGCAGCCAGAGAGAAAGGTCGGGTTACCCACAAAGGGAAGCCCATCAGACTTACAGCAGATCTCTCAGCAGAAACCCTACAAGCTAGAAGAGAGAGAGGGCCAATATTGAACATCCTTAAAGAAAAGAACTCTCAACCCAGAATTACATATCCAGCCAAACCAAGCTTCATAAGTGAAGGAAAAATAAAATCCTTTGGGAACATGCAAGAGATTTCGTCACCACCAGGCCAGCTCTACAAGAGCTCCTGAAAGAGGCTCTACACATAGAAAGGAACAACAAGTACCAGCTCAACTAAAGGGCAAAACACCAAGCTAGCACCAAAATGGCAGTATCAAATTCGCACATAACAATATTAACCCCAACTGTAAATGGACTAAATGCCTCAATCAAAAGACACACACTGGGAAATTGGATAAAAAGCCAAAACCCATCGGTGTGCTGTATCCAGGAAACCCATCTCACATGCAAGGATACACAAAG
>NW_022439073.1:0-10835 GCF_009761245.1 Sapajus apella
TCACTCTGTCCCTCCCTCCCTCCCTCACTCCCTGACTCAGTCCCTCATTCACTCCCTCCCTCCCTCACTCCCTCATTCACTCACTTCCTCCCTCACTCCCTCCCTCACTCCCTCCCTCACACCCTTCCTCTTTCCCTCCCTCCCTCACTCCGTCACTCCCTCCCTCACTCCCTCATTCACTCCCTCCCTCACTCACTCACTCCCTCCCTCACTCCCTCACTCCCTCCCTCACTCACTCACTCCCTCCCTCACTCCCTCCCTCACTCCCTCCCTCACTCCCTCATTCACTCCCTCCCTCACTCCCTCACTCACTCATTCCCTCCCTCACTCACTCACTCCCTCCCTCCCTCACTCCATCCTTCCCTCCCTCACTCCCTCCCTCACTCCCTCACTCACTCCCTCACTCCCTCTCTCACTCACTCCCTCCCTCCCTCACTCCCTCACTCAGTCAGCTGGGTGGGTCACACCGCAGCACTCAGCACTCAGGATAAACTCTGTATAGGCCGGGTACTGTGTGGCAACAGAGGTAGGAATCGATCCAGCAAGGAGCTTTCCACAATACTCCCTCTGGAACACCACCGACACTACCTAAGGTCCGCAAAATAGTGCAGGTACACCTGGAAGCAAACCACACCCCATCACCCAGGTTTTCAAAATGGAGTAACTAACTTTCTGGGCTGTGTTTCTTCTCAGGTGAAAATAGGGGGAAAGAGAAAACCACCAATCCAAAAGATGATTTTTTTTAATCATTCATCTGCTGAATTCTGTGCTCCTTACCGACGTGTCTGTGTGGAAGGCTGGACGGCAGAGGGAAAAGTACAGCAGGCCTAAGAAACGCAGCCGTTCTTCTCCTCTCCAGCCTGTGGCAAATGTGCACACGGTTTCACTTCCAAAGACAGAGCTAGGAGTGAGACTGTTTTTCCCTGATCATGCGATACGGTTGAATGAGCCGTTTGGAAGGTGTTCTTTCTGCTGGACCCTGAAGCCCAAACTGCAGCAAGGGACGGTGGCTGCTCTGCGCCTCTGGCTCCACTGGAAAGGCACGGATGTTCGGATGTTCGTTACCTGGCAGCTTTTCTTGAGAGCTATGAGAATGTAAGCTTCATGCCCCTTAATTGCTATCATTAACATAACAGAGTTTATCAAAATAACCACTCTAGCTTTAGCTTTTTATTTTATGCGCAGGTTGGGGGTGTGTGTGTGTAACTTTAGGCAGCGTCTAGTTACAACCAGGAAGGAATATGCACGTGGAAGCATCAGGAATGTCAGCAAAGGTTTGGACAAATGCTCCTCTAGGCACTGTGCTGTGCGGAACCCCAGGAAGGCAAGCAGCCGCCCAAGTGAATCAACACAAGGAGAGGGCCCAGGCACAAGTCGACAGGCCTCCCCACGATGCTAGCTGCTGGGCTATGCCGGGCCCTGCAGAGGAGGCCGCCATGTCCCTGGAAATAAGGGATGTCCATGAGGCCGACAGACAGGAGAATGGAGGAGACATTCTGCACGGGGAAACGAGCATCTGAGAAAGCTATGCAGGCCAGAAGCAGAGGCAGCCCTGCTGGGGGAAGGCAGCATTTTAAGGGAAAAGCCAAGAGACACGTGGGGGCTGAATGAGGCTCCTGAATGATAGAAATGCTTTTATTGTGTGCAAAATCATATCGCATGGCCCCTTTGGTTTCCAATACACAGCTAAAACCCCATCATGGGGCTCTAATTAAATCCTAATTGGGATAAGCACAATGAGCAAAAAAGGGCAGAAAATGACAAGGTTAAATACTAGAGGTGTCTAGTTGCTGAGATACCAAATGGACCAACTTACCCTGAAAAGTCAGAACCCAGCTAGGCTGAAAGAAACAGGATCAAACGGAGCAGGGCTCTCAGCTCGCTGCTCTGGCAGCTTCTGTCCACTGGTCAGCTGGGAATTATTCTGCACCACCTATGTCACCAGCACCGTGCTTGCTCAGAAGAGACACTGCGAATACACTACCGGCATCCAGCATGTCTCCTGCCTCTCCCCTTCTCTCCGAGACCAGCCCCGCTCAGCCTTGCAGCATCAACCCTTCCATGAAGCCTCCAGCTCCTCCTCACTGTCTTGGAGAGTGACCACTGGGAGAGCCACCTCCTGGCTGCCTGTCATGGGTGCCCATCAGACTCAAGGTCCTGGGAGGGTGGGGCGCACATTGCATTCGATCCATAAACGTGGTGTGGGCACCTAACTCACGACCCGTACAACCACAGAATGCGAAGTGAGGGTAGCTCCTCTTCTCCAGGGGGCAGCTCCTGCTGGGCAGCCATGCCACGCTTATCCTGCACAGACTATGGCAACTGCAGGGGTAGAAATCTGAGCAAGATGCTTTGGAAGCCCGCAGACCAGAGGCACTACCTACAGACAGAATTTCGCAAACAGAAAAAAGCAAAACCAGGTCCACAGCGCCTCTTCAAGAGACTGTCCCCTTTCCTCCCATGCTCCCCAGTCCCGCACCCCAGAATCAGAGGACCCTCCATCCCAAAAAGCCCCAGCATCAGGCCTGCCAGCTGCCCGCCTCAGGGTGGGGCCTCCAGGTTGCCCCAGCCTCCTCGCGGCTTCTCTATGGCCACAGGCAGGCTGTCCGCCTCCTCCTGGGCGCTGCCTTGGATGGGAACCCCCACACCCACCCCTGCAGACCCTCAGCTTGCAGGGCCCCTACCCTGTCTCCAAACAGGCAATTTCTACAGCCCTGCTCTCGCTGGCTGCTCCCGGGGCTGAACAGCACTGAGTGGAAGCAAGTGCTTCACTGGGAAAACGGCCTCGGGAGCCATTTTCCGCGAAGGCCGCGGGCTCTGGACAAGCCGCAGAGTGCATACACGCCCTGAGAACAGAAGTAAGAGGGCTAAAGCTTGTGGCAAGAGAAAATCTCCAAGTCTCATCTCACCCCCAATTCCACCACCTGCACCCCCATCTGCAGCCATCCAAGCCTCTCCTGCCCACAGCCTCCCTGGGCCACGGTTAACTTCATATATCCAAGATTTACAGAGGACCCACTTCCTGAGGGCAGGCACCCGGGGGTGCTCAGAGCGAGAAGACCTCACGGAGCTGGGGAAACAAACGCTGACCTTCACTGAGCACCTGCTGTGTGCCAGGGTTCATGCAGCGTTTCTTCTAATCTTGACATCCACTCATTAATAGATAAATGTCACCACCGAGGCCCAGGGACCTCAGTCACTTGCCTGAAGCCAAAAGGCTGAGGAGGCCCTGCAGAGGCCCCAGTATGCTGTCCTTACACCACACTCCCAGTTCCTCCTGGAAGCACGGAAAAGGACCTTGAGTCTGATGGGCACCCAAGACAGGCAGCCAGGAGGTGGCTCTCCCAGTGGTCACTCTCCAAGACAGTGAGGAGGAGCTGGAGGCTTCATGGAAGGGTTGATGCTGCAAGGCTAAGTGGGGCTGGCCTCGGAGAGAAGGGGAGAGGCAGGAGACATGCTGGATGCCGGTAGTGTATTCGCAATGTCTCTTCTGAGCAAGCACGGTGCTGGTGACATAGGTGGTGCAGAATAATTCCCAGCTGACCAGTGGACAGAAAAGAGAGAAACAGGGCCAAGGACTGTGCTCTGTGTCTTCCGCACGTGTTCTCATGGGACCCTTAAATTTACCAAGATGAAAAGTCAGAGTCAAACTGGGTCAACACCGACCATGGCCAGAGAGAAGCAGAGGAAGCCCACCTCCTGCCCCACTGTCAACCAAGGCCAAGACGACTGCTCAGAACCCCAGGGCAGCCGGGTACACGACTCTGAGT
The DNA here is from genome assembly GCF_009761245.1 of Sapajus apella. NCBI lineage: Eukaryota > Metazoa > Chordata > Mammalia > Primates > Cebidae > Sapajus > Sapajus apella. The sequence continues at coordinate 3,771 of NW_022439073.1, forward strand.
TTGCCCACAGGTTCCAGGTGGGTGGACAAGAGGTGTGGGCACTAACCGCCCCCTCCCTCTCCTGAGAGATGGGCAATTCTGGCCAGAACATGAACACTGCTGACCTAGGAGGCCACCCAGTGAGAGAGAATCTGAGGAGACAATGTCCACAGAAACAAATTCACTCCCACAATCCTGCAAGTTCTGAATAAAGGGGAGGGCCCCCCTGTCTCCTGCCATCTGGGCTGTCACAGAGGACAGAAACCTGCAGGCCACTGGTGAAACACACAGTAAGGCCGCCTGTGCTACACTCTGGCCACACCATTACATTTTGAAAACCTGAAAAGATTAATATTTTAAAAGGAATGAAAAATTAAAACGGAGACATTTTATTCTAGAAACTGTCGTACAATTAAATGTTAAGTCATTTTATGTGAGATAAAACACGATTCTAGAAATTAAATTTATAATCCCAGAACTTTGGAAGGCCGAGGCACGGTGGGTCGCTTTAGCCCAGGAGTTTGAGGCCAACCTGGGCAACAGGGCAAAACTCCATCTCTACAAAAAATACAAAACTTAACGAGGCATGGTGGTGTGCACGCAGTCCCAGGCCCTGGGGAGGCTGAGACAGGAGGACGGCTTGAACCCGGGAGGCAGAGGCCGTGAGCCAATATTGTGCCATTGCACTTCAGTCGAGGCAACAACAACCAAAAAAAAAAAAACATTCAATTTATTATCTGTTTTCAAACATGCTTTCACCAAAAGAGCTTCTCACAATGAGCAGAGTCTCCCCCAAAGGCAGCGGAAGCTGATACGCGCCTTCTCCCTCTGTACCACATCCTGTAACCCCACTCACCGCCACAGAAAACACTCATGTAATTTACACTCCAGCCCAAGAGGGCTCATCCTGCTCACGGCTCCGAGACCCGCCTGGCAACAGGACCCTCCCCCAGCGGTCCCAGAGACAGTCTCTAGGACGCATGTGCTCACACCAGGGCAGGAAGGGGCACAGCACTGTGCAGGCTGCTATCAAAAAGAATTCCGGTCTGCTCCTGGGCATGTGGGACTTGCTTTTCTCATCATTTGTCTTTATTTTGCTTGAATTTGCTAGTTTTAACAGTAGTGTGCAACACACATGGAATTTTTATTTTTAATACTTTACCACAGTTAACGTACCCAATTCATGGCAGGAAAAACAAATCCTATTAGGAAAATAACTCCTCTACCTTACTCAGCGGTGGGTGTTCTCCCTCTGCTTAGCCTTTCCGTCTGGAATGGTCAAGGCGGCCTCTCCCGAGAAGCACTTGAACCACGCCCTCCAGTGCACCACGCAGCGCTCCCCCTGAGTCCACCTGCTCTTCCGCAGGAGAGATTCCTCCTTCCACAGTCAGTGGGAAGCATCGGGAATGCCCGAAGGCACTTCTGCAGGAACACCGATGGTATGTGTTCCCGTGACTGCTCCATCATAAACGTGAGACGTGGCTCTCAGGCCCAGCTGGGTCATCCCTGAGATACACGTGCATGAGAGCTGAGGAAGGGGCATTTCCCACAAGAAACAGAGCCTGCCGGCCCAGGGCGGCTTCCTGCTGTTGGCTGCCTCCAGCCTGGTCCCCATGGCAGCCTACTAAATAAACAGACGGTACTGAGTGTCAAGAGTCTTGGATATCAATAACAAAAAGATGAGCAACCCAATTAAAAATGGGAAAGGATGTGAATAGGCATTTCTTCAAAGAAGATATACAGACAGCCAGTAAGAATGGAAAAAGATGCTCAAACTTAAGAGCCACCCAGGAGCTCAAACCACACGAGACAGACGCCCTCTGCACTAGGATGGCTACAGTGTTTAAACATGGGGACGGTAGAGATCTCATGCATTGCTGGTGGGAATATAAAATGCTGCGGCAGCTGTGGGAAAGTCTGGCAGCGCCTCGTCATGTTCAAGACAGAGTTACCGCCTGTGCCAGCAATTCCACTCCTCAGCACATCCCCGAGAGACGAGAAAACACAACCAAAAACATGTGCATGAACGTCCACAACAGGATTGTGCCTAACAGTCAAAAAGGGAAACACCCCAAATGTCCATTCACTAAGAGTGAATACAATGCAGCACAGCCATACAATGGAATATTATTTGGCCTAAAAAGAATGAAGCAGGCATGCTCCAACCCAGATGTGCCTTAACAGCACCACGCAAGGAAACAGGAGCCAGTGTCAAAGGCTGCACGCTGTGCGACTCCACTTACACGAGTCCGCAGAAACAGAAAGCAGGCTCCTGTTTGCCCGGGACAGGGGGAAGGGCTGGGGAACCCAGGAACGACTACCAATGGGTCCAGGGTTTGTGAGGAGATGAAACTGTTCCAACGCTGACTGTGATGAAGTCACAACTCTGCAAACACACTAAAAACCAGTGAACTGGACACTTTAAATGGTGACCTGAATGGTATGCAAATTACAATCTCAATAAAGATGTCTAAAAGGAGTCTTGAATACAGATATTTTCGGAACTTTTTTTTTTTTTTCACTTTTAAAAGGTGCTAGACTCTCAGTTAATCTCTTCAGGTTTGGGAGGGCTTAGAAGGGGAAAGATCTAGTTATGTTAATGAGACACTTTACGGATGCAAAGTTTCCCCAATTGCCTTACAGGGCTATTTCAAAATATGTCAAAGAAACCTATTTTGAGGGTAAAATGTTTTTTATTTCCTTTTTTATCATGTGAAGTTATACTAGAGTCAGGTTGGAGTTTGGTATTTTATTTCTACAAAGAATCTGATTTGTCAGTTTTAAGATCTGTTTTAATGTTAATTGTCACCACCTGAACTAGTTTTTCATGATTCTTCTCATGATTCATGAAAAACTATTTTCGGAATTTTTATAACCCCCAACTACCTTCTCAGAGAGGCAGCTCTGGGAAACAGAGGCCCTCTGCTACAGGTCGACAGCAATGCTGGGCTTTGACACGCAGCTTCTGGGTCAGTGCTGAGGAGGGCTGACCAGCCCCACCCGCGGGCCGCAGATCTCAGCCTGAACAGTGCTTCCTGGCTGGCGAGATGGCAGCGGAACAAAGGGAGCCCTCCCAGGGCCCCCAGGCCTGGTTACGCCAACAGAAATCCTCAAAAAGGCCCAATGTAAGTGGTTGTGTTGTTCTGCTTTTGTGTTTAACTGGGGAGGGCTTGAGGTTGATACAGGGTAAACCAAACCCGCTTGGGAAGACACTGTGACCCGATGATGCCCACAGCACCCCTTCCACAGGGGTAGCCTGCGCATGGGAGACACGGGCATTCCAGGGAACACACTGGCCTTCGCCCAGAAAGAAATAGGACTGGAGGCAATTGTGTGACCAGACCTCATGGGGAGAAATGCCTCTAGCTCGAATTCCAACCTCATTTAAAATGCTTGCACCCTCTGAGCCAGTAATTTCATTTCTGGGAATCTGTCCCAAGGAAATTATCCAAAATGCAAACAAATATTTATGTAGAAAGATGGTCATCACAGCATTATTTATACGTCTAAAAAGATACGATCTAAATGTCTAATAATAAGAAAGTGATTAAATTTGAGCTATGTCCATTTGTTGCTGACAGGAAATCAAGAAATAGAACCAAAATGTTTAAAGGAAAACTTTGGCCTTTCAAAGTCTATAGCAAGGAAAGGCAAAGTGCAACTAATCCACACGTCCGGTACCAGCTCCCACCCCGCTCTTGGAAGGGAGCCCTAATCATTTGTTAGTCACTTCACAAGGTCTAATTACACTGTTTTTTCCTTCAATATCATTGATCCCACGGCCAATGTTGCATGGCATTTAATTAAAGGAAAAGCTACTGCTATTTCATGTTAAAAATCTAAATCCTTTCAAACAAATTAGAAGCTTGAAGTTCACAATTTCGCTTTCCAGCAGGACTCACTGAAGACAGACCTCCACCTCCTGTAATTTCAGCATTAAAACCCATCCAGCAGGACTCAGCTCAAGCCCCTTCTGAGGTCAGCAGCCTTTGCTGATAATAGTGCCTGGCAGCAGGTTACTCCATTTCTTAACAGGCAGAGTCAATAACCAGATTGGCTTCAGCAAGTACAATCGTTCTGATGCTACAATACAGAAACATTAACGGGGCAGCCATGCAGAGGCTCCTGAGACAGCTTTTGACACATCCACGCTTTGGGTGGGGCCCTGGCATCACGAGACCTCTCTGGCACGTGCTCTACTCTAGGCTCATCACTCCCACACCTGTCACCCTGCAGAAGCCCCCCCGACCAAACCTCAGGGGACGTGCAGAGGAGAGGGGTAGCCTCTCAGCACTGCCAAGGGACTCCCTCTCTCTACTTTCCTTCTGTGGCTCCGGAGGCCAGCGAGCACATGCCTAGATGTCACAGGTGACTGAGAAATCCACCAGAAAGGAAGCTGGATACACAGAAAGGCTAGAGAGAGTCTTGTCCACGATAAGCCCAATTAATTTTAGATAAGTATGCAATGTAATTGCAAAGGCAAAGCAACATAATCCCACAGTCCCCTGCATATAATTTCAAATATAATGCACAGAAGCACAGAAGCAAGGCTCAGATGGCAATGAAAGACCTCGGGGCAGCCAAGAATTGACCATCGGCCCCACCTGCTGGCCCACAACCCACATGGCATGGCCAGGACTGCTTTACCCTGCGTGAGCCTGGATCTGGTGCCCCAGAGTACTTCCGTCTAGAACCCATCAACCCTGGGTTTCTACCCAGCAGCCCACTGCTGCTCCGTGAAACAGGCTCCATGGATCCCATCTTGATTCCCAGACTGCACGCTGCCACTTCTACCCTGCACTGGCACAATCACTCCTTTCCTTCATTCATGCCAGCACGAGCTATACCTGTTTCCAGGTCCCTCTGAACCCCAACCACAAGCTCCTGGTTTGTACCTCCCACATCCCCAAACACCTAACCCCTGGTGCTATCACTGCATAGAGGAGGTGCTGAGGAAGGTTTGTTAAACAGAACACAAAAAGGACCCAGCAATATAAAACCCTCCGCCTGTCTGGTGAGATGGGCAAGAAGGGATTTCAGTGGGTTTCCATTCACACTCTGTATTACCTATAGTTAAATGGACCATATGAGGTATCACCCAAAGCAGACACCTTGGGCACAAGTAATAATTATGCCAAGACAACAGGGGTGAACCAGCACTTCCCAGCAACCTGGCCCTCTGATCACCCTGTGTACAGGGCTCTGCTGTGGGTGGGCTGGGCAGCACAGTGGAGAAGGCTTCCTGGTGGCACCAGGCCCTTAGAAAATGGGTGGAAAGACACATTCCAGGCAAAGAAGAAAATATCAATGGTTATTACTTATTATTAACTATCGTAATAGCAACAATATTGCCATCTATTGTGTCATTGGAGTATTCTGTTTTAGCATATATTTTAATAGTTACTGCTGACAAGTATTGGGCAGAGATTAATAATGAAGAGTCCAGGATCAGCGGGTTCCTATGTCCGGATGGAACAGAGGATGAACAAGTAATTAGCAGCCCGATTAAGAAGGGCATTAAATACCAGGAGTGTGATCTTTGTCTGGGAAGCAACGGGGGGCTGTTAAAGTCGAGGTGAAAGCCACGTTTCAATGTGATTCACCTCCTGCTAGGACGTGGAACGCATCGCAAGGAAGAGGGAAGCAAGGAGACTTGCTGGGAAGCTGCTTCAATGCCTGGGCAGAGATCAGAAAGGTCTGGTCTAGGGCAGCCCATCACAGGCTGAAGAAAGGAAAGGCTGAAGGAATTACTGTGAGAATATCTGGAGAGAACAAGAACAGGTGGGGGCGGGCTTCAGTGATAACCACATATGGGGACAAAGAGAGGCAAAAATGACCAGGACCAAACTTTACTGTGGGTAGGGGAGATGAGCACCTTCGATAATGTAAACAGGAAGCTGAGGGGGAGGCTTGTGCGGTGGAGGAGGAGCAGGGAACGGGACGGGGAGGGAAAGGAGGAATGCCAACGCCATGGAGCAATATCCGTGTCATGCACTGGTGTCCACAGGACAACGTGTCATCCCGGAGAGCGGTTCCCTCCCCATTTCACAAATGAGGAAAGGAAACTCGGGGCCTGACTATCAACCGAAGTCCACGATCTTCCTATCACACTTGACACGTTTCTGATGGGGAAAGTCCCCAGGCAATGCGGTGGGCACCTCTGGGAGACAGGGACACTGGGCAATGAGACTCAGGGGTGCAGAAACGCAGGCAGAGTCCCAATCAAGGGAGATCGTGTTTAAAACAAGAAGTTCAGAAATGCACATGGGTGTGAAGAAGAAAGAGAGTCCACTCACGGGGGACAGGGGGGATGGTGGGGAGGCATCAGTGCAAAACGTCAAAGAAAACTGGGAAAAAACTTTCCACGAAGCATCCATTGGCGCAAAATGCCTCTGAGGTCAAGCGGTTGAGAAAGCAATCCCGAAGGCAGGAAAGAGCCACACATGCTTTCGGGAACTGCCTGCACCCAGTTCTGTGCCATCACTCTGACAAACCACGTGCACACTGTTGAGTCTCCAGGGCCCAGCGGACGAGGCCCTGCCTCCAGGGAGTGCTCAGTAAGTATCTGTTGAACAATGAACCTCTTCAGGCTCCCCTTCTTCATCTATACAATTGAATTAATTAACTTCTCTGTTCCTGTTCCAATCTCAAGCACAACGAGGCAAATGTGACGTCTTTGGTGACCAGTGTCAGTAAAGTGGAGTAGAAACCCGATTTTAAGAGAAAGGGCACTTAAAGAACACTCCTGTATCTCACATCATCCCTCACAGCAGCTGAAGGGGGAAGCCCTAACTCCCTCTCCCTTGTGCTGGTCCTCTATTGGAGGCTGGAGGAAACCCTCAAAAGAGTTAAGGCCAGCCACATGGGCACAAAGCCAGGCGTGGGGCGAACCCTCACATAAAGGACATTTTTTCAAATGTTCAAGATCTCCTGCAGCCGTCTTCCACGGCACGGCTGGGAAGCACATCCTGAAGTAGGCGTCTTCCTGCCTCCCTAGCCTCCTTTCAACATTCCCAAGGTTCTGCTCAGATCCCAGGGATGCCTCTGTCATTCCTGCCCCAGCACAGCAGGTGAGAAATGTGACCA
>NW_022439074.1:0-10835 GCF_009761245.1 Sapajus apella
TCACTCTGTCCCTCCCTCCCTCCCTCACTCCCTGACTCAGTCCCTCATTCACTCCCTCCCTCCCTCACTCCCTCATTCACTCACTTCCTCCCTCACTCCCTCCCTCACTCCCTCCCTCACACCCTTCCTCTTTCCCTCCCTCCCTCACTCCGTCACTCCCTCCCTCACTCCCTCATTCACTCCCTCCCTCACTCACTCACTCCCTCCCTCACTCCCTCACTCCCTCCCTCACTCACTCACTCCCTCCCTCACTCCCTCCCTCACTCCCTCCCTCACTCCCTCATTCACTCCCTCCCTCACTCCCTCACTCACTCATTCCCTCCCTCACTCACTCACTCCCTCCCTCCCTCACTCCATCCTTCCCTCCCTCACTCCCTCCCTCACTCCCTCACTCACTCCCTCACTCCCTCTCTCACTCACTCCCTCCCTCCCTCACTCCCTCACTCAGTCAGCTGGGTGGGTCACACCGCAGCACTCAGCACTCAGGATAAACTCTGTATAGGCCGGGTACTGTGTGGCAACAGAGGTAGGAATCGATCCAGCAAGGAGCTTTCCACAATACTCCCTCTGGAACACCACCGACACTACCTAAGGTCCGCAAAATAGTGCAGGTACACCTGGAAGCAAACCACACCCCATCACCCAGGTTTTCAAAATGGAGTAACTAACTTTCTGGGCTGTGTTTCTTCTCAGGTGAAAATAGGGGGAAAGAGAAAACCACCAATCCAAAAGATGATTTTTTTTAATCATTCATCTGCTGAATTCTGTGCTCCTTACCGACGTGTCTGTGTGGAAGGCTGGACGGCAGAGGGAAAAGTACAGCAGGCCTAAGAAACGCAGCCGTTCTTCTCCTCTCCAGCCTGTGGCAAATGTGCACACGGTTTCACTTCCAAAGACAGAGCTAGGAGTGAGACTGTTTTTCCCTGATCATGCGATACGGTTGAATGAGCCGTTTGGAAGGTGTTCTTTCTGCTGGACCCTGAAGCCCAAACTGCAGCAAGGGACGGTGGCTGCTCTGCGCCTCTGGCTCCACTGGAAAGGCACGGATGTTCGGATGTTCGTTACCTGGCAGCTTTTCTTGAGAGCTATGAGAATGTAAGCTTCATGCCCCTTAATTGCTATCATTAACATAACAGAGTTTATCAAAATAACCACTCTAGCTTTAGCTTTTTATTTTATGCGCAGGTTGGGGGTGTGTGTGTGTAACTTTAGGCAGCGTCTAGTTACAACCAGGAAGGAATATGCACGTGGAAGCATCAGGAATGTCAGCAAAGGTTTGGACAAATGCTCCTCTAGGCACTGTGCTGTGCGGAACCCCAGGAAGGCAAGCAGCCGCCCAAGTGAATCAACACAAGGAGAGGGCCCAGGCACAAGTCGACAGGCCTCCCCACGATGCTAGCTGCTGGGCTATGCCGGGCCCTGCAGAGGAGGCCGCCATGTCCCTGGAAATAAGGGATGTCCATGAGGCCGACAGACAGGAGAATGGAGGAGACATTCTGCACGGGGAAACGAGCATCTGAGAAAGCTATGCAGGCCAGAAGCAGAGGCAGCCCTGCTGGGGGAAGGCAGCATTTTAAGGGAAAAGCCAAGAGACACGTGGGGGCTGAATGAGGCTCCTGAATGATAGAAATGCTTTTATTGTGTGCAAAATCATATCGCATGGCCCCTTTGGTTTCCAATACACAGCTAAAACCCCATCATGGGGCTCTAATTAAATCCTAATTGGGATAAGCACAATGAGCAAAAAAGGGCAGAAAATGACAAGGTTAAATACTAGAGGTGTCTAGTTGCTGAGATACCAAATGGACCAACTTACCCTGAAAAGTCAGAACCCAGCTAGGCTGAAAGAAACAGGATCAAACGGAGCAGGGCTCTCAGCTCGCTGCTCTGGCAGCTTCTGTCCACTGGTCAGCTGGGAATTATTCTGCACCACCTATGTCACCAGCACCGTGCTTGCTCAGAAGAGACACTGCGAATACACTACCGGCATCCAGCATGTCTCCTGCCTCTCCCCTTCTCTCCGAGACCAGCCCCGCTCAGCCTTGCAGCATCAACCCTTCCATGAAGCCTCCAGCTCCTCCTCACTGTCTTGGAGAGTGACCACTGGGAGAGCCACCTCCTGGCTGCCTGTCATGGGTGCCCATCAGACTCAAGGTCCTGGGAGGGTGGGGCGCACATTGCATTCGATCCATAAACGTGGTGTGGGCACCTAACTCACGACCCGTACAACCACAGAATGCGAAGTGAGGGTAGCTCCTCTTCTCCAGGGGGCAGCTCCTGCTGGGCAGCCATGCCACGCTTATCCTGCACAGACTATGGCAACTGCAGGGGTAGAAATCTGAGCAAGATGCTTTGGAAGCCCGCAGACCAGAGGCACTACCTACAGACAGAATTTCGCAAACAGAAAAAAGCAAAACCAGGTCCACAGCGCCTCTTCAAGAGACTGTCCCCTTTCCTCCCATGCTCCCCAGTCCCGCACCCCAGAATCAGAGGACCCTCCATCCCAAAAAGCCCCAGCATCAGGCCTGCCAGCTGCCCGCCTCAGGGTGGGGCCTCCAGGTTGCCCCAGCCTCCTCGCGGCTTCTCTATGGCCACAGGCAGGCTGTCCGCCTCCTCCTGGGCGCTGCCTTGGATGGGAACCCCCACACCCACCCCTGCAGACCCTCAGCTTGCAGGGCCCCTACCCTGTCTCCAAACAGGCAATTTCTACAGCCCTGCTCTCGCTGGCTGCTCCCGGGGCTGAACAGCACTGAGTGGAAGCAAGTGCTTCACTGGGAAAACGGCCTCGGGAGCCATTTTCCGCGAAGGCCGCGGGCTCTGGACAAGCCGCAGAGTGCATACACGCCCTGAGAACAGAAGTAAGAGGGCTAAAGCTTGTGGCAAGAGAAAATCTCCAAGTCTCATCTCACCCCCAATTCCACCACCTGCACCCCCATCTGCAGCCATCCAAGCCTCTCCTGCCCACAGCCTCCCTGGGCCACGGTTAACTTCATATATCCAAGATTTACAGAGGACCCACTTCCTGAGGGCAGGCACCCGGGGGTGCTCAGAGCGAGAAGACCTCACGGAGCTGGGGAAACAAACGCTGACCTTCACTGAGCACCTGCTGTGTGCCAGGGTTCATGCAGCGTTTCTTCTAATCTTGACATCCACTCATTAATAGATAAATGTCACCACCGAGGCCCAGGGACCTCAGTCACTTGCCTGAAGCCAAAAGGCTGAGGAGGCCCTGCAGAGGCCCCAGTATGCTGTCCTTACACCACACTCCCAGTTCCTCCTGGAAGCACGGAAAAGGACCTTGAGTCTGATGGGCACCCAAGACAGGCAGCCAGGAGGTGGCTCTCCCAGTGGTCACTCTCCAAGACAGTGAGGAGGAGCTGGAGGCTTCATGGAAGGGTTGATGCTGCAAGGCTAAGTGGGGCTGGCCTCGGAGAGAAGGGGAGAGGCAGGAGACATGCTGGATGCCGGTAGTGTATTCGCAATGTCTCTTCTGAGCAAGCACGGTGCTGGTGACATAGGTGGTGCAGAATAATTCCCAGCTGACCAGTGGACAGAAAAGAGAGAAACAGGGCCAAGGACTGTGCTCTGTGTCTTCCGCACGTGTTCTCATGGGACCCTTAAATTTACCAAGATGAAAAGTCAGAGTCAAACTGGGTCAACACCGACCATGGCCAGAGAGAAGCAGAGGAAGCCCACCTCCTGCCCCACTGTCAACCAAGGCCAAGACGACTGCTCAGAACCCCAGGGCAGCCGGGTACACGACTCTGAGTTTGCCCACAGGTTCCAGGTGGGTGGACAAGAGGTGTGGGCACTAACCGCCCCCTCCCTCTCCTGAGAGATGGGCAATTCTGGCCAGAACATGAACACTGCTGACCTAGGAGGCCACCCAGTGAGAGAGAATCTGAGGAGACAATGTCCACAGAAACAAATTCACTCCCACAATCCTGCAAGTTCTGAATAAAGGGGAGGGCCCCCCTGTCTCCTGCCATCTGGGCTGTCACAGAGGACAGAAACCTGCAGGCCACTGGTGAAACACACAGTAAGGCCGCCTGTGCTACACTCTGGCCACACCATTACATTTTGAAAACCTGAAAAGATTAATATTTTAAAAGGAATGAAAAATTAAAACGGAGACATTTTATTCTAGAAACTGTCGTACAATTAAATGTTAAGTCATTTTATGTGAGATAAAACACGATTCTAGAAATTAAATTTATAATCCCAGAACTTTGGAAGGCCGAGGCACGGTGGGTCGCTTTAGCCCAGGAGTTTGAGGCCAACCTGGGCAACAGGGCAAAACTCCATCTCTACAAAAAATACAAAACTTAACGAGGCATGGTGGTGTGCACGCAGTCCCAGGCCCTGGGGAGGCTGAGACAGGAGGACGGCTTGAACCCGGGAGGCAGAGGCCGTGAGCCAATATTGTGCCATTGCACTTCAGTCGAGGCAACAACAACCAAAAAAAAAAAAACATTCAATTTATTATCTGTTTTCAAACATGCTTTCACCAAAAGAGCTTCTCACAATGAGCAGAGTCTCCCCCAAAGGCAGCGGAAGCTGATACGCGCCTTCTCCCTCTGTACCACATCCTGTAACCCCACTCACCGCCACAGAAAACACTCATGTAATTTACACTCCAGCCCAAGAGGGCTCATCCTGCTCACGGCTCCGAGACCCGCCTGGCAACAGGACCCTCCCCCAGCGGTCCCAGAGACAGTCTCCAGGACGCATGTGCTCACACCAGGGCAGGAAGGGGCACAGCACTGTGCAGGCTGCTATCAAAAAGAATTCCGGTCTGCTCCTGGGCATGTGGGACTTGCTTTTCTCATCATTTGTCTTTATTTTGCTTGAATTTGCTAGTTTTAACAGTAGTGTGCAACACACATGGAATTTTTATTTTTAATACTTTACCACAGTTAACGTACCCAATTCATGGCAGGAAAAACAAATCCTATTAGGAAAATAACTCCTCTACCTTACTCAGCGGTGGGTGTTCTCCCTCTGCTTAGCCTTTCCGTCTGGAATGGTCAAGGCGGCCTCTCCCGAGAAGCACTTGAACCACGCCCTCCAGTGCACCACGCAGCGCTCCCCCTGAGTCCACCTGCTCTTCCGCAGGAGAGATTCCTCCTTCCACAGTCAGTGGGAAGCATCGGGAATGCCCGAAGGCACTTCTGCAGGAACACCGATGGTATGTGTTCCCGTGACTGCTCCATCATAAACGTGAGACGTGGCTCTCAGGCCCAGCTGGGTCATCCCTGAGATACACGTGCATGAGAGCTGAGGAAGGGGCATTTCCCACAAGAAACAGAGCCTGCCGGCCCAGGGCGGCTTCCTGCTGTTGGCTGCCTCCAGCCTGGTCCCCATGGCAGCCTACTAAATAAACAGACGGTACTGAGTGTCAAGAGTCTTGGATATCAATAACAAAAAGATGAGCAACCCAATTAAAAATGGGAAAGGATGTGAATAGGCATTTCTTCAAAGAAGATATACAGACAGCCAGTAAGAATGGAAAAAGATGCTCAAACTTAAGAGCCACCCAGGAGCTCAAACCACACGAGACAGACGCCCTCTGCACTAGGATGGCTACAGTGTTTAAACATGGGGACGGTAGAGATCTCATGCATTGCTGGTGGGAATATAAAATGCTGCGGCAGCTGTGGGAAAGTCTGGCAGCGCCTCGTCATGTTCAAGACAGAGTTACCGCCTGTGCCAGCAATTCCACTCCTCAGCACATCCCCGAGAGACGAGAAAACACAACCAAAAACATGTGCATGAACGTCCACAACAGGATTGTGCCTAACAGTCAAAAAGGGAAACACCCCAAATGTCCATTCACTAAGAGTGAATACAATGCAGCACAGCCATACAATGGAATATTATTTGGCCTAAAAAGAATGAAGCAGGCATGCTCCAACCCAGATGTGCCTTAACAGCACCACGCAAGGAAACAGGAGCCAGTGTCAAAGGCTGCACGCTGTGCGACTCCACTTACACGAGTCCGCAGAAACAGAAAGCAGGCTCCTGTTTGCCCGGGACAGGGGGAAGGGCTGGGGAACCCAGGAACGACTACCAATGGGTCCAGGGTTTGTGAGGAGATGAAACTGTTCCAACGCTGACTGTGATGAAGTCACAACTCTGCAAACACACTAAAAACCAGTGAACTGGACACTTTAAATGGTGACCTGAATGGTATGCAAATTACAATCTCAATAAAGATGTCTAAAAGGAGTCTTGAATACAGATATTTTCGGAACTTTTTTTTTTTTTTCACTTTTAAAAGGTGCTAGACTCTCAGTTAATCTCTTCAGGTTTGGGAGGGCTTAGAAGGGGAAAGATCTAGTTATGTTAATGAGACACTTTACGGATGCAAAGTTTCCCCAATTGCCTTACAGGGCTATTTCAAAATATGTCAAAGAAACCTATTTTGAGGGTAAAATGTTTTTTATTTCCTTTTTTATCATGTGAAGTTATACTAGAGTCAGGTTGGAGTTTGGTATTTTATTTCTACAAAGAATCTGATTTGTCAGTTTTAAGATCTGTTTTAATGTTAATTGTCACCACCTGAACTAGTTTTTCATGATTCTTCTCATGATTCATGAAAAACTATTTTCGGAATTTTTATAACCCCCAACTACCTTCTCAGAGAGGCAGCTCTGGGAAACAGAGGCCCTCTGCTACAGGTCGACAGCAATGCTGGGCTTTGACACGCAGCTTCTGGGTCAGTGCTGAGGAGGGCTGACCAGCCCCACCCGCGGGCCGCAGATCTCAGCCTGAACAGTGCTTCCTGGCTGGCGAGATGGCAGCGGAACAAAGGGAGCCCTCCCAGGGCCCCCAGGCCTGGTTACGCCAACAGAAATCCTCAAAAAGGCCCAATGTAAGTGGTTGTGTTGTTCTGCTTTTGTGTTTAACTGGGGAGGGCTTGAGGTTGATACAGGGTAAACCAAACCCGCTTGGGAAGACACTGTGACCCGATGATGCCCACAGCACCCCTTCCACAGGGGTAGCCTGCGCATGGGAGACACGGGCATTCCAGGGAACACACTGGCCTTCGCCCAGAAAGAAATAGGACTGGAGGCAATTGTGTGACCAGACCTCATGGGGAGAAATGCCTCTAGCTCGAATTCCAACCTCATTTAAAATGCTTGCACCCTCTGAGCCAGTAATTTCATTTCTGGGAATCTGTCCCAAGGAAATTATCCAAAATGCAAACAAATATTTATGTAGAAAGATGGTCATCACAGCATTATTTATACGTCTAAAAAGATACGATCTAAATGTCTAATAATAAGAAAGTGATTAAATTTGAGCTATGTCCATTTGTTGCTGACAGGAAATCAAGAAATAGAACCAAAATGTTTAAAGGAAAACTTTGGCCTTTCAAAGTCTATAGCAAGGAAAGGCAAAGTGCAACTAATCCACACGTCCGGTACCAGCTCCCACCCCGCTCTTGGAAGGGAGCCCTAATCATTTGTTAGTCACTTCACAAGGTCTAATTACACTGTTTTTTCCTTCAATATCATTGATCCCACGGCCAATGTTGCATGGCATTTAATTAAAGGAAAAGCTACTGCTATTTCATGTTAAAAATCTAAATCCTTTCAAACAAATTAGAAGCTTGAAGTTCACAATTTCGCTTTCCAGCAGGACTCACTGAAGACAGACCTCCACCTCCTGTAATTTCAGCATTAAAACCCATCCAGCAGGACTCAGCTCAAGCCCCTTCTGAGGTCAGCAGCCTTTGCTGATAATAGTGCCTGGCAGCAGGTTACTCCATTTCTTAACAGGCAGAGTCAATAACCAGATTGGCTTCAGCAAGTACAATCGTTCTGATGCTACAATACAGAAACATTAACGGGGCAGCCATGCAGAGGCTCCTGAGACAGCTTTTGACACATCCACGCTTTGGGTGGGGCCCTGGCATCACGAGACCTCTCTGGCACGTGCTCTACTCTAGGCTCATCACTCCCACACCTGTCACCCTGCAGAAGCCCCCCCGACCAAACCTCAGGGGACGTGCAGAGGAGAGGGGTAGCCTCTCAGCACTGCCAAGGGACTCCCTCTCTCTACTTTCCTTCTGTGGCTCCGGAGGCCAGCGAGCACATGCCTAGATGTCACAGGTGACTGAGAAATCCACCAGAAAGGAAGCTGGATACACAGAAAGGCTAGAGAGAGTCTTGTCCACGATAAGCCCAATTAATTTTAGATAAGTATGCAATGTAATTGCAAAGGCAAAGCAACATAATCCCACAGTCCCCTGCATATAATTTCAAATATAATGCACAGAAGCACAGAAGCAAGGCTCAGATGGCAATGAAAGACCTCGGGGCAGCCAAGAATTGACCATCGGCCCCACCTGCTGGCCCACAACCCACATGGCATGGCCAGGACTGCTTTACCCTGCGTGAGCCTGGATCTGGTGCCCCAGAGTACTTCCGTCTAGAACCCATCAACCCTGGGTTTCTACCCAGCAGCCCACTGCTGCTCCGTGAAACAGGCTCCATGGATCCCATCTTGATTCCCAGACTGCACGCTGCCACTTCTACCCTGCACTGGCACAATCACTCCTTTCCTTCATTCATGCCAGCACGAGCTATACCTGTTTCCAGGTCCCTCTGAACCCCAACCACAAGCTCCTGGTTTGTACCTCCCACATCCCCAAACACCTAACCCCTGGTGCTATCACTGCATAGAGGAGGTGCTGAGGAAGGTTTGTTAAACAGAACACAAAAAGGACCCAGCAATATAAAACCCTCCGCCTGTCTGGTGAGATGGGCAAGAAGGGATTTCAGTGGGTTTCCATTCACACTCTGTATTACCTATAGTTAAATGGACCATATGAGGTATCACCCAAAGCAGACACCTTGGGCACAAGTAATAATTATGCCAAGACAACAGGGGTGAACCAGCACTTCCCAGCAACCTGGCCCTCTGATCACCCTGTGTACAGGGCTCTGCTGTGGGTGGGCTGGGCAGCACAGTGGAGAAGGCTTCCTGGTGGCACCAGGCCCTTAGAAAATGGGTGGAAAGACACATTCCAGGCAAAGAAGAAAATATCAATGGTTATTACTTATTATTAACTATCGTAATAGCAACAATATTGCCATCTATTGTGTCATTGGAGTATTCTGTTTTAGCATATATTTTAATAGTTACTGCTGACAAGTATTGGGCAGAGATTAATAATGAAGAGTCCAGGATCAGCGGGTTCCTATGTCCGGATGGAACAGAGGATGAACAAGTAATTAGCAGCCCGATTAAGAAGGGCATTAAATACCAGGAGTGTGATCTTTGTCTGGGAAGCAACGGGGGGCTGTTAAAGTCGAGGTGAAAGCCACGTTTCAATGTGATTCACCTCCTGCTAGGACGTGGAACGCATCGCAAGGAAGAGGGAAGCAAGGAGACTTGCTGGGAAGCTGCTTCAATGCCTGGGCAGAGATCAGAAAGGTCTGGTCTAGGGCAGCCCATCACAGGCTGAAGAAAGGAAAGGCTGAAGGAATTACTGTGAGAATATCTGGAGAGAACAAGAACAGGTGGGGGCGGGCTTCAGTGATAACCACATATGGGGACAAAGAGAGGCAAAAATGACCAGGACCAAACTTTACTGTGGGTAGGGGAGATGAGCACCTTCGATAATGTAAACAGGAAGCTGAGGGGGAGGCTTGTGCGGTGGAGGAGGAGCAGGGAACGGGACGGGGAGGGAAAGGAGGAATGCCAACGCCATGGAGCAATATCCGTGTCATGCACTGGTGTCCACAGGACAACGTGTCATCCCGGAGAGCGGTTCCCTCCCCATTTCACAAATGAGGAAAGGAAACTCGGGGCCTGACTATCAACCGAAGTCCACGATCTTCCTATCACACTTGACACGTTTCTGATGGGGAAAGTCCCCAGGCAATGCGGTGGGCACCTCTGGGAGACAGGGACACTGGGCAATGAGACTCAGGGGTGCAGAAACGCAGGCAGAGTCCCAATCAAGGGAGATCGTGTTTAAAACAAGAAGTTCAGAAATGCACATGGGTGTGAAGAAGAAAGAGAGTCCACTCACGGGGGACAGGGGGGATGGTGGGGAGGCATCAGTGCAAAACGTCAAAGAAAACTGGGAAAAAACTTTCCACGAAGCATCCATTGGCGCAAAATGCCTCTGAGGTCAAGCGGTTGAGAAAGCAATCCCGAAGGCAGGAAAGAGCCACACATGCTTTCGGGAACTGCCTGCACCCAGTTCTGTGCCATCACTCTGACAAACCACGTGCACACTGTTGAGTCTCCAGGGCCCAGCGGACGAGGCCCTGCCTCCAGGGAGTGCTCAGTAAGTATCTGTTGAACAATGAACCTCTTCAGGCTCCCCTTCTTCATCTATACAATTGAATTAATTAACTTCTCTGTTCCTGTTCCAATCTCAAGCACAACGAGGCAAATGTGACGTCTTTGGTGACCAGTGTCAGTAAAGTGGAGTAGAAACCCGATTTTAAGAGAAAGGGCACTTAAAGAACACTCCTGTATCTCACATCATCCCTCACAGCAGCTGAAGGGGGAAGCCCTAACTCCCTCTCCCTTGTGCTGGTCCTCTATTGGAGGCTGGAGGAAACCCTCAAAAGAGTTAAGGCCAGCCACATGGGCACAAAGCCAGGCGTGGGGCGAACCCTCACATAAAGGACATTTTTTCAAATGTTCAAGATCTCCTGCAGCCGTCTTCCACGGCACGGCTGGGAAGCACATCCTGAAGTAGGCGTCTTCCTGCCTCCCTAGCCTCCTTTCAACATTCCCAAGGTTCTGCTCAGATCCCAGGGGTGCCTCTGTCATTCCTGCCCCAGCACAGCAGGTGAGAAATGTGACCA
>NW_022439075.1:0-10814 GCF_009761245.1 Sapajus apella
ATGGTGGGGATGGTGGTGGGATGGTGGGAATGGTGGGGATGGTGGTGGGATGGTGGGAATGGTGGGGATGGTGGTGGGATGGTGGGAATGGTGGGGATGGTGGTGAGGTTGGTGGTGGGGATGGCAGTGGGGACGGTGTTGAGGATGGTGAGGCTCGTGGAGGGGATGAGAGGACAGTGAAGAAGGTGGGGATGAGAGCTCTCATTTGTCCGGACTCACTATGGTGCAAGCATGATATAGGCACTTGACTTCTAATCCTCATAACAGCCCTATGAGGTAAGAATAATTACTCTAATAATGGGTAACATTTACTATTTATTAAGTGCCAGATGCTCTTCTACAGTCTTTACAGGTGTTAGCCCAACCAAGGCAGCTACAATTATTGCCCTTATTTTGCAGATTAGGAAACTGAGACACAGAGAAGTTTTTTAACTTGACCAAGGTCGCATAGTCAGTTATCATGAGGGCAAAACGACTTGGCTATGGTGGATGTGGACAGCAAGTGCTATGAGATACAGAGGAGGGCGTCCTACCATCATCCTCCTGGGCAGACCGAGGCAGATATCATGGAGGAGGTCATGTTAACCCAAGTCTTAAGGAGTTAGTAGGGGTTTGCCAGGTGGGCATGAGGGAAGACAGAAGGACCCTTGGAGCAGCGGCGCTGAGGCATGCTTAGGGAACTGGGTGTGCCTCAGCATGGCTAGAGGACTGGGGCGGAGATGCTCAGGCTGGAGAAGTGAGAAGAAGCCCAATCCCAACGAGTCCTGCAGGCCGGGCTGAGGGCTTGGACTTTATCCTAAAGGCGATGGGAGGCTATGGCCTACCACCCCCCACTCTCTCCTGAACTGTCAAGACCTATTTTCAACTCTGCTGGGTGCTGAAAACATAGACCTTCCTTAAACCAGGCCAACTCAGCAACCTTCACCCGCACCCCCACCAGAAGACTGTGGGCCCTGCCTCCCACCCCAATTTGTTACACCCCAAATTGTCCTTGAGAGTCCACAGGTCACCCCACTGCCTCCCCTTAACACTACGTAGGTTCAGTGTATGGGTCCCATCCCACCTCCACAGCTCCCCCACCTTGTCCCCCTGCCCACATACCCTGTCCTCTCCCATCCACCTGTCCCGCAGCCTGTTCCTACCTTGGGATCAGCCCAGGAGCCACCACCTCCAGAAAGCCCTCCCTGATCACTCTAACCTAGATGAGCTTCTGCCTCAGCTCTTCCCAGTTGCACATCACATGGGATCCATGCCATGGCGGAATTTATGAACGACCAGCTTTCTTCTTTCCAATTCCATCTCCCCAGCTGGAATGACAGAGAGATGCTTAGGGTCAAGACCATATCCTAGAACTAAATGTAAAAGGTAGGAGCTGTTTTCTCAATGCTCCAGCAGGCATCACTTAGTCCTCCTGCTCATCAGGCCACTTGAGGAAACTGAGGCTCAGAGGGGTGAAGGGATTTCTCCCTGGTCACCAGTCAGGATTTCAATTCAAGTCTGCCTGACACCAAACTCCATGTCAGCAGCTGCCTCTCACAGATTTCCCGGAGCCCACCCCTCCCCAGGCGAGGCGCCTAGCAGGTGCACAGCAGAAACCCAGGGACTGATCCAAAGCCTGGCCCAGCCCAGGGTTCACCCTCCATGTGAAGTCCTGCCTCGGCTTTGCTTTTTCAGATGGAGTCCTCTAAAGGCTGCTGGCTGCCCTCCCAGCTCCTGCTGTCGGCACAGTCAACGGCAACGTCAGGGTCTGGAAGGCCCCACAAGTCCTTGGGAGCGGGAGGCTCAGTTTTCAGAAGTTCTGAGCTCCTCTGACAGGCGCTGCCCTGGACTCACCCGAAAGGCCATGGGCAGGAATCTGAATCAAGGCCCGAAAGAACCCAGGGCAACAGGTGCAAGCTCACATCACTCAGCCCTGTCAAACTGCAGCCAGGTATCACAACCACAGCCAGCCCACACCAGGTCCTGACTGTGTGTCCAGCATGTGCTAGGCCCTCACAGGCTGTTCCCCTCTCCTCCCAGCAGACAGTACCTGCAGCCCCTTTGGGCAGATGACATTTGATGCATCTCTTCCACCAGCCAGTCACCCATTGAGTCTACAAATACGTACAGAACACCTACTATATGCCAGACCTAGAACCCAGAACCGGGCTACAAAAATGTGCAAGATAGGCTGGGTGTGGTGGTTCACGCCTAGAATCCCAACACTTTGGGAGGCTGAGGTGAGCAGATCACGAGGTCAGGAGATCGAGACCATCATGGCTAACACGGTGAAATCCCGTCTCTCCTAAAAATACCTAAAAAAAAAAGTAGCTGGGCGTGGTGGCGCGCTCCTGTAGTCCCAGCTACTCAGGAGGCTGAGGCAGGAGAATCACTTGAACCCAGGTGGCAGTTGCAGTGAGCTGAGATCGCGCCACTCCAGCCTGACGACAGAGCGAGACTCCATCTCAAAAAAAAAAAAAAAAGTGCAAGATATACACAGTCCCAGCTCTTCAGCATAGCATCTGAGGGGTGCTGGCTTTGGGTCCCAGACCAAAATCCCCTTGGGTGGGGTAACACAAAGGCCTCACTATGAGGATGAGAAAGGGGAAAGTAACCCCGCACATCTCAGTAGAGCCGGGGGAACTGTGGCGAGCATCTACATGATTTATCCTGCCGGCTTGTACTGGGGACACCCCCGAGGGAAAGCCCCACTGGACCTGAGCTCTGGAAGTGGCTCTTCTAGAGGGGCTGTCTGACTAAGTGTCCCCCACCCATGCACCCTGCCAACATGGGGTGGGGGGCGGGGGTGACAGACAGCAAGAGAACCAGGACCACGGCATGCCATCCGACCCGGGGGCGCGCAGGTCATGAAGTCAAAGTCACTGTGCAGCCAAGGACTGGCCTTTAGCTGTGATGGCAAAGACATCCTCCACAGGGACTCTCTGGAGGGCACGTGGCTGCAAAGGTGTGAGGAACGGAGCCGGCCAGAATAGGGACCAGAGACAGGAGGTCCTCAGGACCACGATTCCCAGATAGGGGACTCCTGGTGGGTCTATTGCCTAACATGACTGGGCCACACAGGCAGTCTAGGGCCATTCCCCCATGTGCAGATGGAGAAACTGAGGCCTGCAAAGGCGGAATGGCCTGGGGCTATACAGCAAAGGGAGGCCAGCCCAGGCAGACAGTAGCCCAGGGCACAAGCCGGCGGGAGAACCCCTGAGTCACCAGGTCCTCCTCACCGGGGCCTGCATGGCTTCCTCATGAGGCCCCATCATGTCCTCATGACTGGCTCTGCAGCCACCAGGGAATTACTCACAGGCTTGTGACAGAGGCCCCAGGCAGACCGGGGAGGGTGAGGTAGGGGAGATGGGCCTCTGGCCAGCGCCCTGCCCAGCTTCCTCCTTCCTCAGCCCCTTCTCATCCCTGCTTCTCCTTTCCTGGGGCGTCTGCTGGCATCCAGAGTCTCTGTCAGCAGGGAGCAAGGGCAGAGGCCGAGCCTCCTCTGTTAGACTGGGGTCTCCTCTGAGGCAGAGCCTGTGCCTCTCCCACCACATCAGGAGCTCCCAGAGGTACCCAGGGGTACCCCTCAACAGGTGGCTCTGCCTGGGCAGAAGCTGAGCCTCCCCCTCAAACCGGGGACCTTCCCAGGGTGAACCTATGTCTCCTCCACTCCCGTAGGAACTCCCCAGACCCCCTTGCACTGGGGTCTGGCCATTCCTGGGAAACTAATCCCCCTCCACTTAGGGTCAGTGCAAGGGAACCTGAGAGGTGGCTGTTCAAGGAAAGCTGTGAAGCAGAAACCACATGCTTCCAAAGGCCCCGAGGTGAGGGATGCCCTCCAGCCTCACTCCAACCTGGGTGCGTGCCACCTCCCAGCCCTGGGACCTAAGGTAATTGACCCAATCTCCCGAAGCCTCTGTGGCCTCACTAGTGAAGCACAGTGACAGCTGCCTGCCTTGTGGGGTGGGTGAGAAGTAAACAACGTCATGTTTGTCAAGCGTTTAATGTAGGACCTGGCACATGGTGAGTGCCCCACAAATGGGCCCAATTATCATTGTTATAAAAAGAATCACGAGAGATGACCTCACCTCAAGGCTCCCCTGTGTGCCACAGTTTACAAAGCGCTTCCATCTGTGGTGGCATGGGAGCCTGGAAGAGCCCATGAGGTGACAGAGCTGGAGGTTCCCAGCAGCAGCAACCGAGGCCCAGGCTCCCTTCCCACATCACCATCCTCCTGGCTCTGGCCGTGTAATCCTGACCCACTGGTTGACATGTGTCTGTGCTGCATCAGAGCAATTACAAACTGGGCGGCTGGAGTGCAGTACTTAACCTCTCTGAGCCTCGGCTTCCTCATCTGTAAAATGGGAATGATAGAACCACCCTCACAGGCTGGCTGCAGGGAGTGAATGATGTTATGTGTGAAAAGGGCTTAGAACACCATCTGGAAGAGGCAGTGCTGTCTGTAGGAGTGTTTGCCAGTTTCATGATTTATTCAGCACCTACTCAATGGGAGTGTTTCATTTTCAAGTATCACATCTAATCCTTACAACCATATTGTTGCCATTTTACGGGGCATTTTAGGTGATGTGCTCTGGGAAACTGACTCTGGGAAGGAGATTTGCACACTGAATTGGCAGATGCTCTCAGGATCAACACCTAAGGTGGGTGCGAGCAGGGCAAGGGAACTGGATTGGGTGGAGAGAGCAACTGGGCTGTGGTGGACTCCTCCTGTGGTGAGCCCACAGGAGGCGAAAGACTGCATTTCCCAGCATCCCTTGCAGCTGGTGTGACCATGTGACCAGGATATGTCCAAGACATGTGAGAGGAGGTGATAAGTGCAACTTTCAATTGTGTCCTTCAGAAAAAACAATAAAGAAACCTGCCTTCTCTTTGCCCTCTCTCCCTTCTCATTAGATGGAATGCAGATGTGATGGAGGGGCCTGGTCAGCCAGACTAGGTCATGAGGCGGAAGCCAAGTGTTAGAGAGAGTGGAGCAACAAGACAGAAAGAGCCTGGTCCCCACATGTCAGTCAGCTCCTTGAGCAGTCCTGGACCGCATCCATTTCACCCTTCCCACTCCTTCCTTGTTAAAGTTACTGCTTTTCTTATCTTTGTGACAGTAGCCGAATCTGTGGGCCAGCTGATCCAAACCAAGGTAACCCCATCAAGAGGGAATCTGTTAGCATTTGATCTCCCTTCTTTGATTCTTTTTTCTAGACGTATTGTATCTCTACACACACATGAATGTTCACCTATTTATGGAGGTATGTATATTTGAACGTGTAGGAGGTATGGGTTTCGCAGTACACAAACTCAGGTATGCAAACGTAAACCAAAAATAAAATTCTAAGTCCCCAACCAGCTGAATGGACTCCTCCTCTTGGCCAAGGGCATTCTAAAAGAAACCTGAAACACTAGTTCTTCAGGCCATGATGGGAAGGGTAGTTGCACATGTCTCATCATACCCCAGGCACAGCTGACCAGCATTAACAGGAAAGCAGAGATCTTAAGATAGACAGACTCTTTAAGTCTGATAAGAAACATTTATAATCTATTCTCTCTGAACCTGCCGTCTGGAGGCTTCATCTGCATAATTAAAATCTTGGTCTCCTCAAACCCTTATCTTAACCCAGACACTCCCTTCTATTGAATCCAGGTATTTAAATAAATTATTTCAACCAATTGCTAATCAGAAAGTCTTTAAGTCGACCTTTGACCTGGAACCACTCCCTCCCCATTTCAAGTTGTCCCTCCTTTCCAGACTCAACCAATGCACATCTTACATGTATTGATTGATGCCTTATGTCTCCCTAAAATGCATAAAACCAAGCCGTATCCCAACCACCTTGGGCACATGGCGTCAGGACCTCCTGAGGCTGTCACGGGCATGTCCTTAACCTTGGCGAAATAAACTTCTAAGTTGATGGTGACTTGTCTCAGATACTTTTTGGTTTACATAAGAAACACAATTTATTTTTTCTGCAACCAAATGTAGCGTGTGTCGCAAGTTTCTCGTTCCCTGGTGGTGGAAACCTAAACCAGCCAATGAGCAGCCCTGGTCATTTCAGAATAATTTCAGTCAATGAGGATTTGTTTGCCTTTGAGCAAATCAGGGTGAGTTCCATCAACGTAGGGTTTTTCTTCCTGACCCCCACCCCTCTTCCTTTCCCAGTGTCAGGCCTCCATGTACAAGCCCGGACCCAGAAAGTCCTGCTGCCTCAACTCATCACCACCCTCCCCCTCTGCATTCACCATTATCCTTGATCGTCCAGCGGAGCTTCCCCTGGACATTGAGCTTCACAGCCCACCCTGCCATCTTAACTCTTCTTGCTCTGTGAATATCCCTCCGCCCCACCCTACCATCTTAACTGCTCTTATGCCTTACCCCACCCACCATTGTAAGTGAACTTATGGTAACATACACTCCCTGCCCCTACTCCCACCACTGTAACTGATCTTACTCCGTAACACCCCTGCCCTCTCCCCAAAAGATTTGCCCCAACCTTTAAAACCAACTCCTATCCCACTGCCCTTCACTGATGCCCTTTTCAGCCTCAGCCCACCTGCACCCAGGTGAATAAAGAGCCATGTTGCTCACACAAAGCCTGCTTGGGGAGTCTCTTCATTCAAAGCGCACATTTTAACACCCAGTAGCATTTACATTTTAGTTAATGACTTAAATGTAGTTCATAATCTCGCTGACTGGAGCAGGGGCCATCTGGCATGCAGGTAGAATCAGAGGCAGACATGGCATGTGGTTTGTGACCCATCCTTTGAGGATTCTGTATCCCTGCCTAGTTCCCAGGTGTGGGGTCTCAGCTGCCTTGGCCCAGTGTCACTTGTCACGATCCCACAATGCCATGTATACCTTCCTTGTGAAGAGGGAGACCCAGGCATCTCAGATCAACTTCCCCTTTTCATTCCTAAGACTGTAAACCGAAGCCCTTTTCATATGTAATTCCTAAGACTGTAAATTGAAATCCTTTTCATTTGTAATTCCTAAGACTGAGACCCTTTTCATATGTTAAGCTGTAAACCTAAGATTCTTCCATGTGTAACATCTAAAGTATAAGCCTATATAAAGAGGCAACCTTCCTTTGTTAGGCGAGCTTGGCTATTAGGCAAATATGCCACCTGGCTCCCAGCCGAATAAACTCCTTCCTCCAATATTCAGTGTCCAAGAGATCCGTTTCCCACGGCCGCTCCTGCTACACTTGGAAGTTTGAGCTGCTCTGCACCCACGTCTCAGGTCAGAAAAGTCAGGGCAATGCCAACTAGCGGCCTTTTTTTATTTCTTTATGGTATGTAAAACATTGGTAGCTGATTATTGACAGAATCGTAGATTTGATCAATTTTGGTAGCTTCTTATATTCTCCCCATTTTGCAAATGAGGAACTGAGGCCCAGAGAGGTAAAGTCAATGTCACGCAGCTGGGAGCAGATGGGGGAGCTGGGACTTGCATGGAGGCTGACTGTACTCTAACCATGAGGCCGTTCTGCCTCTGTGAGTGCTCCACCCCTTTCAGTTTCTTCCTCGTGGTCTTCCTTGAGATTCGCAGACTTCTCATAAGACACACAAGGAATGAGGCAAGGATTACTCCTATTTTACAGTGAGGAAAATGCAGGCCCACAGGGAAGGGATGATTTGGCCTTAGTGACCCAGCTAGAGAATGATGGAACAAGATCTCGATCCAGAGCTTCTTTGGGGAGAGTCCCGACCTTGTCCAGCAATGGTCCCAACACTTACAGACAGACAGACAGACACACACACACACACACACACACACACGGCCTGCATGCCCAAATGTGCATATGCACTCAGGCATATATACCCACAGAGCAGAGCAGGCCTGACCTCTTCCCAGTGGCTTCATCCTGTTGTCCCCGAGCGAGTCAAGGAATGTGCCACACTCTGAGATTGAATTATGAGTCCTTTATTATGCCGGTGACGGAGAGGTGGCTAACATCCAAAATCCTCTCGGCCTCTAAGAAAATGTTAGCTGGTCTTTTATACCCTGGTTTTAAAAGGGAGGGGGAACCTAGCTGAAGCAAATTTTTCACGAAAGCAGAGTAAGCAAACAGTTAAAAGATAAACTAGTACATAAGAAATAAAACAGTGCCAGGTGCGAGGGGTAAAGCCGCCATGAAAGACATACAACTTACAGATAGATAACGGGGGCTCTGGGTGCTCAACAGCACCTGCATTCCCAGGCTCTGCTGGTGCCATTTAACTCGGCCTCTTATCAGCAAATGCATTCCTGGAGGTGCCCAGTGTCAGCCCGCCCCAGCTATGTACTTAATGTAACTTAATAGTTACATACTTAATGGTGGGAAAATAACTAAAATGAGGAAGCCAAGATGGCGTCTGTCTGGCTCAAGAAGCTAACATAAAGCCTGAACAGCCTTTAGTGTGAGAAAGAGAGAGTTTTAGCTGGCAAAAAGCAGGTTATCACATTCCCAAAACACAAAAATCATTACCTGGTGCTCTCACTCCAACTCCCTCTCTGGGCAGCAGGGCAGGGCCGCTGGCGGGGGAAGTGCAACCACAGAGCCATGATCCATTCTTCAGTCCAATTATCAGCGGGAAGGACCTGTCTGCTCCTGAAACCAGGAAGAGCATCATCAAACGCAACTCCTAAGTGTACCAGAGGGAAGTCTGACTCATTAACCAAGGGGTAGCTACTGTGTGAGGAAAGGAGAAGCCATGGGAAGCAGCAGAGAGAGCCAGGAGATTCTGGTTCGAATCCCAGCTCCACCACCATGTGGCCCAAGGTACATCTGTCTTACCCATTTTGTGTTGCTATAAAGGAATACCTGAGGCTGATAACTTATAAAGAAAAGAGGTTTATTTGGCTCATGGTTCTGCAGGCCCGAAGGTTCAGGATTAGGCGTCTGGTGAGAGCCTCAGGCTGCTTCCACGCATGGAGGAGGGTGAGAGGGAGCTGGCAGAAGCAGAGATCACATGGTAAGAGAGGAATCAAGAGCGCAACAGGGAGGTACCAGGCTGTTTAACAGCCAGCTCTCACCGGAGCTGGAAGATGAGGAACTCACTCACCTCCAGGGGAGGGCATTCATCTATTCAAGAGAAATTCCCACCCACGACCCAAACACTTCCCATTAGGCCCCACCTCTAACACTGGAATCAAATTTCAACATGAGGTTTTGGGGGACAAATATCCAAACTATAGCACCATCATGACCTGTTGGAGATGCCTCTCTGGCATTCGCATTTTTTTTTTTTTTTTTTGGAGACAGAGTTTTGCTCTTGTTGCCCAAGCTGGAGTGCAATGGCACGATCTCGGCTCACCACACCCTCTGCCTCCCAGGTTCAAGCTATTCTCCTGCTCCAGCCTCCGAGTAGCTGGGATTACAGGCATGTGCCACCACGTCCTGCTAATTTTTTTTTTTTTTTTTTGTAGAGACAGGGTTTCTCCATGTTGGTCAGACTGGTCTTGAACTCCCAACCTCAGATGATCCAGCCTCCCAAAGTACTGGGATCACAGGCGTGAGCCACCACACCCAGCCCACATTTTTAAATGATAATAAAAATAACTTATTGTACTTAGAAAATTCTGTTCCTTTTGGGTCAGGGATCATGTCTGTGTTACCAATCATTAGATCCCCAGCACAGAGCCTGGCACTTAGTACAAACTTTTTTTTTTTTTTTTTTGTGACGGAGCCTTACTCTGTCACCAGGCTAGAGTGCAGTGGCAGGATCTTGGCTCACTGCAACCTCCACCTCCTGGGTTCAAGCGACTATCCTGCCTCAGCCTTCTGAGTAGCTGGGACTACAGGCCTGCGACACCACGACCAGCTAATTTTTGTATTTTAAGTAGAGATGGAGTTTCACCATGTTGGCCAGGATGGTCTCGAACTCCTGGCCTCAAGTGATCTGCCTGCCTTGGCCTCCCAAAATACTGGGATTACAGGCATGAGTCAACATACCTGGCCACAGTAGGCACTTTTTTTTTCTTTTTTTTTTTTAGACGGAGTCTTACCCTGTCACCCAGGCTGGAGTGCAGTAGTGCGATCTCAGCTCACTGCCACTTCTGCCTCCCCGGTTCAAGCGATTCTCCTGCCTCAGCGTCCCAAGTAGCTGGGATTACAGGTGTCCGACACCACACCCAGCTAATTTTTTGTATATTTAGTAGAGACGGGGTTTCACCATGTTGGCCAGGCTGGTCTTGAACTCCTGACCTCATAAGCCGCCCACCTCCACCTCCCAAAGTGCTGGGATTACAGGCGTGAGTCACCACACCCAGCCCTTGGCCACAGCAGGCACTTTTAATGAATGATTGTTGAATGATAGAGTGGCCACTCCTTTCTATTTACACAAATTTTTTTTTTTTTTGGCTAGTCAAATGAAGTGGTGGAAGTGGAGAAGTAACAAAAAAAATCTGTAACTGGTCGCATTTGCATAAACTTTTACTGACCTCCTCTCATTTCATTTCATGATGTTGGGATTAATAGTCTCATTTTATAGATGGGGAAACAGGTTCAGAGAGACTGGGACAAAGAACAAGTTTGTGACATTCATTTCTATGTGGTAATACTCCCTGGATTTAACTTGTTTGGCCTTCATTTTCTCTCCTCCCTCATTTCTTTATCATTTGAATCCACCCACCCCACTACACACCCCCTCACACGCACACATTTATACACACATGTAAGAGTAATGAGATCCATAGGTACAAACATACTCATTGCTCAGAAAGAGCAAAGCTGTGTGTTCTTACAAGGGGAACATGATGATAACTGGAAGAACAATGGCTAGGGACTCCCCAGCATCCGTCTCCCTTTTTTTTTTTTTTTTTTTTTAATTTTTTTAAAGACGGT
>NW_022439076.1:0-10801 GCF_009761245.1 Sapajus apella
ATCACATATATCTAATATAGATCACATATATGTGATATATATATTTCATCATATATATGTAACAAAACTTATTTCAGGATCAATTAGATAATATAATAAGATTTGTTAATTTAGAAGAACTTTGAAGAGTAGTTTTGATTCTAGGCAACATAAAAGCAAGTTCAGTTTGACCACTGTTATTGAATGTACAATTTAAAAAGCTATAATTAAATTTTTAGCAGGAATTGCTACAGCATACTTTGTTTAGTTGCACATCCTTTAAACTTTTTCCTGAAAGTGTTTCTTAAGATAATGTATCTTTTGATTACTATATGGCTAAACTTAAGAAATTTTTAGATATTTAATTTTGTTTCAATACAAAAATATTTTCTCCATTGCTGGAATAAAAAAATACATTATCAATGGGCAAAAATATTATTAACTTCAATAGTGATTTAAAATTGTCTACAATGTAGTTTGTTTATCTCAAAAGTTTTATAAAATATTGTGTGTGTGTGTGTGTGTGTGTGTGTGTGTGTGTGTGTGTGTGTGTGTCTTTTTAAAAAGTGTAAGTCAGAAGTTAGTAAGGTACAATATGGATAAAATATCAATTAGATTTTTTTCTAGTTACTTGCATAAGAACTCTGAATATGCTCATTTAATTTCAGAAATAGTCAATTCTTACTTTTTGGTATGTGAATTATGTTCTGTATAAAGTATTCACAGACAGTTTTTAATTTTTTGTGATATGACACCCTTCAAAATTGATTAACTGCTGTTGTTCTCACTTTCACTTTGTCTCTCAGGTAGTACAAATTTCTTTCACTTCAGTTTATAACATAATAAAGTGAATCCACCAAATACACACACACATAAATGATTTATTTCTTAAAGAAATACAAACAATCACTTAAAATGCATGGAATTACTTTCCCCCTTAGAATATGTATTCTGTTTTAAAGGAAAGAAAAATAAATATTTTTGAAGATTCCTACCCCACGAAATAATCAAAATAAATGTGATTGAAGGGGAAAAAGGACTGCTATACTGATATTTATTAAAATTAATCTTAAGATTACTGATATTTCTTAAGATTATATCAGTTTCTCAGCCGGGCGCGGTGGCTCAAGCCTGTAATCCTAGCACTTTTGGAGGCCCAGGCGGGTGGATAATGAGGTCAAGATCGAGACCATCCTGGTCAACATGGTGAAACCTTGTCTCTACTAAAAATACAAAAATTAGCTGGGTATGGTGGCGCGTGCCTGTAATCCCAGGTACTCAGGAGGCTGAGGCAGGAAAATTGCCTGAACCCAGGAGGCGGACGTTGCGGTGAGCCGAGATCACGCCATTGCACTCCAGCCTGGGTAACAAGGGAGAAACTCCATCTCAAAAAACAAAAAGGATTATATCAGTTTCTCTCTCTCATTCTCTCTTTACCTCTCTCCTTCATGATTCACTGGCAAATAAGATAAACTATCTGAAGTTAAAGCAATGTTGTTAATCCTTTTCTAATTGTTCACAAGGCAGTTATCTATTGAAGTGATTTAAAATCACTTATGTAAATAATAAGAAGCAGCAAGAGAAACCGTAATTAAAATGTATATGTCAGTTGATCTTAGTAAAGGTATTCCTGGCAAACAAGGTAAAAGGTAAATGTTATGTTGTAGGATATTGGACATTAGATTACCTATTTTCTGTTTCTTTTATATAGCACATTGATAAGGTAAATAAATCACCTGTCTACTTTTTTGACAAACATACACTGAGTTACTTTTGACAGTGCAAAATTCCCAAGATCTTCCTTAAATGAACACTCAGGTCACTGATAAAGACAGACATTTGACTTGGTAATAAATGTTATTATGGTTTAGAAACTCATTACTTGAGTGTGGTCCATGAACCAAAAGCATCAGCATCACTTTGGAGCTTGTTAGAAATGCAGAATCTCAGATTCCATCCCAGATTAATGAATCAGGGTTTACATTTTAACAAAATCTTCAGGTGACTTACATGCACATTAAGTTCAAACAGCACTATTTAGAGTATCTATATAAATTTAAAGTATAATCAACTGTTCTCAGAAGTCAGCTTTAAAAAATAATAGCAGGAGTTTGTAACTATATATACCAAAAATGTTTTTTAAAAATACTTGTTAGGCTGGGTGCAGTGGCCTGTAATCCTAGCATTTTGGGAGGCCGAGATGGGCGGATCACCTAAGATCAGGAGTTAGAGGCCAGCCTGGCCATTATGGTGAAACCCCCATCTTTAAAAAATAAAATAAAATACTTGTTATATCATTGTAAACAGCTCCAAAATTAGAAGTAACTTAATTGTACTTCACTTGAGGTAGATTCATTGCCACCTAATCTCAGAGCTGTTTCCAGTCCCTGTATTTTCATGTTGTTGTACTACTGTAGAGAGTACCATGTTACCTTCAAATTTGCTTCAAAATTATATAGTCTTTTCTTGGGGGTAACTGTTAATAATCATAAGGTCAGTTGCTTCCTTTGGGATGCTTTGCAAAACATATGTTTCTATGCCAAAGTGATATCAGGTTAGCTCTTTCCTTCTTATAATATATTGCAGACACGAATTGGTGTTAAGCCAGCATGTCTATTCTTTATCATGGTGTTAAGCCAACTAATATATTTGGTTCTGCTTCTTGCCAAAGGACTATTTCTCTAAGATTGTTGTTTTTCTTCTGATGTATATTTGTTTCTGAAATACTATTTTTTCCCACAATAATTTATTAGCATATTAGTAGATAGATCTCACCAGGCTGTGTACCTTTAACATGTGGAGCTTAAGAAGGATGATTATCAGCCCTGAGAGCAACATATAACCATAAACTCAATATAATTTCAAAAGAGCAACAATATCACAATATATTGTAAGGCTTTAGCACAAGTAATAATGTGGCTTCTCCTTGCCAGGAAATCGACAACATTTTTGAGGCAAAAGGCTACATCAAAAGTAAAACCCACAAACAATTACATTTAAACAATGTTTTCAGTGTTTAATTCTGTGAGGATTTTCATTCAAATAGCATGTTTTAATAACTACAAATCACTCCAAAGCAAAACAGGCATTCATAATAAGACATTCAAATATGAGGGAGTGAATGACCAGGAAGACATCTGCCGTAAATGCACAATTTTTTTTTTCCGGGTAGCATGTAAACATTACAGGACAACAGACTAACTCAAGGGCAGTAGCAATCACAAAACAAAATAAAATGCAGCTGATGCATAAGAGTCAGCTTTGTAGTAGTAAAAAGACCCCAAATGTTAGTTGATCATAATCATTGCTGTTTTTGGCCAATATTTTATGTTGGTTTCTGTGGGTAACCTGTGATTCTGATCTGTGTGTCCTGAGGATCAAGAAGCCCTCTTTTGCAACATGCTGTCCTCCTGGCAGGGGTAAAGAGCAAGTGAACAGGTGTAACTTTGTGATGCCTCTCCAAACTTGTACTATATCATACATCTGGCTCACCGTATTTCACTAATCATAGCATTCTCCTTCTAATATCAGAATAAACAGAACCCATCATGAACTGCTCATAGTTCTTCTCTGGGACCATTAATCTATGTATACATGTTTGCATTTATCATGGCATTGTAAATGATTGCAAAGAATAACACCGTTTACCACATTATCATTATGGATTTACCTGTAGGGTTCTTTTTATCATTGGTTTTATCCATTATTTTTAGTCTGTTTAAAAGAATTTAGAAATTTTCTCAAATTGAGAAAATCCAAGTGAGAAGTAAATAGTACAAAAGTTGTTTAATTTCTATTTCTCATGAACTTAACATAGATGAAGATCAGAGTGGAAAAATGCATAATTTTAAGGACCATATTTTGTGAAAAATGTCAAATTCTATGAGCTCAACCACAATATAACATTAAAATGGTGATATTTGTTTATTTTGTCATCCCGTTTCTCATTTTCTATGAAAGCATCTTTCAATACATGCTGTAAATGACCATAAATCACCAAAAAATTTTAGTTGCACAAGACACAGCTACATGATTTCTGCATGGAATAATCACATCTTTTTATATCCACAGTCATTAATCCTTTCACTCCCTAAAGGACTCAGAATATTGAATCATTTTCAAAATCACATTTAATTTTTACAATATATGTGAATTTCCTTTGGAACCCATGCCATGCTTATGAGCTACAGCGGGTTTAAAAAGGAATAAAAATGACTTGTGAACACAATTTTTATAATTGAATAACCTATTTTGGTTTTCAAATCTGAACATTGTATGTCATTTACAAAGGCTCTGATGAATTGTTACAGCTTACTATTTGTGGAAAAGTTACAGTAAAAGTTGAGAATGCATTTTCTCAGGTCATAAAAATCTCAAACCACTGTGAAGAAGATAATAACAAAAGTATGATAATTATGTACAGTTAAAAAAACAGATCTCTTATGGGGAAGAAATAGGCCTATTCTGCATGTATACTGTGTGGCCTTGTCAAAAGTTCTTAAATATTCAACAATCCATGATTTACAAAAGTTGAAAGTTTGCATAAGGTAACATGTTTACATCAAATAGTTGTGTGCTGTGTTGTAAGGGTTTTAGAGTATTCATAAAAAGAACTATAGTGATGATTTAAACAGCAGATTTATGTTGCTTCGCCAGCATATCTGCAAGGCAAGCTTTTGCATACACAGATTATAATTCTACTGTAGAGAAGAACCATGAGCAATTTATAAATGGATTCTCTTTATCAGGCTATTAGAAATGATAACCCACTATTACTATTAGTAATTCCATATATCTTGATTAGAAGAACCATTAGAAAAATTATGACTAAGTCCAGATTCCTGTGGTGCACTTTAAAAACTATGAAATCCTAGCTTATGAAAATTGAAAATTCCCTCAACAACTGTTAGGTCTTAATGAAAAGGAAATGGGAGAAAGCAAACACGTATTGCACTCATAATATATGCTCTGCAAGGTACTGTTTAGGGATTATATTGTGAAATTGTTATTTGTTTTTTTGAGACAGAGTCTCACTCTGTTGCCAGGCTGGAGTGCAGTGGTGTGATCTTGGCTCACTGCAACCTCCACCTCCTGGGTTCAAGCTATTCTCCTGCCTCAGCCTCCTGAGTAGCTGGGAATACAGTCACAGGCCACCACATCCAGCTAATTTTTTAAAAAAGTATTTTTAGTAGAGATGGGGTTTCACAATGTTAGCCAGGATGGTCTCAATCTCTTGACCTCATGATCCGACTGCCTCGGGCTGCCAGAGTGCTGGGATTACAGGCATGAGCCACTGTGCCTGGCCTGCGCTCTGCTTGTAAACTCTTCTTTTTAAAGTGGGGCAGATTGGAAAGTTTTCCTTGTTTTCATGGCCCACATGAAGTTTGTTTTGAACTGTTTTATATTCACAGTTTGGGATTTTTGAGGCAATATTGCTGAGCTGCCCTGTCAACCTGAATTTGAGCCCTTTATCTGCCACTAACCTTGCCATGTGACTATGAGCAAAGTACCTAGCCTCTCTGTTCTTCGGTTTCTTTATCTATAAAATGTAGATTATGCCCAGCTCATAGCAGTGGTGTGAGGAATAAATGAAGCTATGTGTAGGTCACTTTTACATGGTATGTGACACTTGGTAGGCACCAAATCATTATTGCTGGGAGGATCAGCACATTGTGGCTTGTCTACACACACACACACACAGAGAGAGAGAGAGAGAGAGAGAGAGAGAGTCCTAATGTCCTTTCCTGTTCTAGGGTTCCATCTGAGACACGGCATTCCATTTCATCATCATTTCTCCTTAGGCACTCTCTCTGGCTGGGTCACTCGATGAGTTTCTTTTGATTACATTGAAATTAAATTTTGGTGCAGACAATGAGATCTCTGTTACATAATTCTTAGGTTAAAATTTAGTCACAATGGCTGGGTGTGGTGGCTCATGTCTGTAATGCCAACGCTTTGGGAGGTCGAGGCGTACTGATCACTGGAGGCCAGGAGTTCGAGACCAGACTGGGCAACATAGGGAGACCCCTCTCTCTACTAAAAATAGAAAAAGTTTGTCAGGCATGGTGGCACACACCTTTAATACCAGCTACTCTGGATGCTGAGGCATGAGAATTTCTTGAACCCAGGAAGTGGAGGTTTCAGTGAGCTGAGATTGCGCGACCATACCCCAGCCTGGACGATGAAGCCAGATTCTATCTCAGAAAAAAAAAAAATAGGCAAACATTATTCACAAAATTTTTATAGGACACCCGGTAGTAGCCCCTGAGCTGGATGTGTAGTAGACTCCCGAGATCTTAACCTGAAGTCTGCCCTACTGTGGCGAAACCTGCTTGCATGCCACAAAACAGACCCAAGCTGCCGAAAACCACCTGTACCCTATCCTGCCCCGTTTGTCCTCCCGCAACTTCTGTTAAATAATGTCCATTGACAAATGCTGGTTGGGCTGACATGGTGGCCTGAGCGATAACACATCTCAGGAATGTGTGAGGGGGGTGGGGTAGGAAAATGAGGCCACCGTGTTTTTTCTGACAGTCACCTCAAAACTGCTGGTAGCTTGGTGCTGGAAGGGTGTCACCCCAGCATGTTAGCTGAGCTGTGTGGTTTCTCTGAATGTTAATAACTTTCAGTGTTTCAGCTTGTGTTTCCTCCTTGATATTACCAAATGAAAATATATGTCAGAGGTTTTGGGTTTCTGGTGCCAAATCCAAGCTGGTTTATCAGCAAACATCCCCTGCCAGGCAATGGAGTCTGTGTGCTGGGGCAGAGCCGCTTCCCCTTTGACACTTGCTCTTTTCTAAGAACTGAAAATAAGCTGCAGAGGCTGTGACTTCACTTTTCTTGGAACTGCTTTACATTACCCCCAAAAATGCAGAAAACCCTCATTTAGCAGCTTTTGGATTGCTGAGTTCTCTAATTCTTTCTGTTGCATATTCTTGTAATGTTCAAGTTTGACTGACAGATTCTTCTGCATCAGGCGAGGCAGAAGGGGGAAGGAATGATTGTGTGAAGGAACTGAGTGCTTTTTCACTTGGCCTGTTTGTGGTTTAATGGCTGATGAGAAAAAGCACCTGGAAGAGACACTGTGTAGAATGCCTTCCAATTCCAAGGGTCACAACCCTGTGATCTGGTGGCCAGCAATTGGCTAGAGCTGGGGTAGATGAACATCAGGCTACAACCCAAACTTACAGAGCAGCTGCAAGGACAAGGGGAAAAATGCACTTTCAGTCATAATGACCTACATTTAGTAGATACTTTGGAGCTTCGGCAAAAGGACATCTTCAAGTTTCCTCTGCCTCCTTGAGATAAGGGAGATAGTGATGTCAGCCAAACCTGGGGTCCAGTCCTGGTCCTGATGGTTCCTGTCTGACTTTGGCCTTGAAAGTCAGTCTGTGAAGTGGAGACCATTCTTCCTTTGAAGGGTGGTGCCTGGCAGGTTCTTGGGAACTGAATTAGGTTTCCCCTCCTGAGAGCAGATGTCTGTAGACAGGCACATACGCTGCTCTGAAATCATCTGTTGCTATCTCTATCTCTGTTGGAGGTGCTTCCAGTGATGTATGATTGTGTCTTACTTATCTCAGTATCCCTGCCCAGCATGGGGTCTTATGTAACATACATGGGCAGTCAGTCAATGTTAGGACTGGCTGGGTTTTAGGCTGGAAGATAGTGGAAATATACAAGCAAAGGCACAGTGTCTTAAACTTACACTTTTGGCCTGCAGCAGTAGTCAAATGAAAGGAGCCCCCTGCTTAGGTTGGCCTTTTGAATTGGGCCCCCTGTATAGTTTATAGTGAACATGAGGGTGATGGCTAGACTGTTGGGGAGTACTCTTTAAGTACAGAGGGGAGACTTGGTAAATACATAAAAGCGTGGAGGAAAAGGAGCTAGACAGCTGAATCCAAAAAATGATTCATGTGGTTTGGGCAGAACCTGAAATGAGAGGCCTTTGAGATTGACTCTTGATAAAGAATGCAAATGAAGCTGGGCTCAGTGGCTCACACCTGTAACCCCAGCACTTTAGGAGGCTAAGGCGGGCAGATCACCTGGGGTCAGGAGTTCAAGACCAGCCTGGCCAACAGGGCGAAACCGCGTCTCTACTAAAAATGCTGAAATTAGCCAGACGTGGTGGGGTGGTGGGGTGGAGGTGCCTGTAATATCAGCTACCCGGGAGGCTGACAGAGAAGAATCGCTTGAACCCTGGAGACAGAGTTTGCAATGAGCTGAGACTGTGCCACTGCACTCCAGCCTGTGTGACAGAGCAAGGCTCTGTCTCAAAAAAACAAAACAAAACAAAAAGAATGGAAGTTCAACAAAGAATTAAGTGCCAGGGACTGTGCTAGAAACCGTCTCATGAGTTGCTTCATTTTACTGTCCCAGTACCCCTGGGAGGTCTGTTTCCCCTGTCCCCTGTCACAGCTGTGAAAACTGCAGCCATGGAGATGAAGTCCTTTGTCCAGGGGCTCTGTTCAGCTACAGAGCCAGGTTATGAACCAGTAGGTGCCCCTCATCATTAAGGACACTGTTGTTGTGGGTGGCCAGGACCAGTCCCTTCCTGATGGCAGCTCTTCCTCAGGGCAGCTCTGGGAGCTGAAGGTCTCTGCATAGGCACTGGCACCCTCTGCTGATTTGTGCTCGGGAAATGGGATGCAACCACTCACCAGATAATAAAGGCACAGAATGAAGCAAAGGAACGAAATGGGGCCATGAGAAGTTTCACTCCTGTTTACACAGGAGACCCGCCCATTATGGCCAGGCCGAGGTGGGGTTGGTGGGCTGCTGGATTTGGGAACCACATGGGTTCTGAAGGGCTTGCAGTGGGGTCGGCCCCACTGTTCATTTGTTGGATGACCTTGGGTGGTTTATTTCACTACCCTTACTTCTGATATCCATAGAAATGGGATGACATGGGGTCAGAGAGGTTAAATAATTCACCCACATGGCTGCTAGCTGGAATCCAGTGCTTAAAATTTCACTTTAGTGGCTCACACCTGTAATCGCAGCACTTTGGGAGGCTGAGGCGGGTGGATCAGCTGAGGTCAGGAGTTCAAGACCAGCCTGGTTAACATGGTGAAACCCCATTTCGACTAAAAATACAAAAAATCTGGGCATGGTGGCACGTGCTACTTGAGAGGCTGACAGGAGAACCGCTTGAACCCGGGAGGCAGAGGTTGCAGTGAGCCAAGACCACACTGTTGCACGACAGCTTGGGCAACAAGAGCAAACCTCTGTCTCAAAAACAAAAAGAAAACACAAAAGTTCACTTTATTGGCCTTACTGTGGCCAAACACCTGCTGGGTTCCAGGCTCTGGGGATACACTAGGTGAACAAGACACATGGTTGCTCCCTGTGTGGCGTGGTGACTTCTTGGACCTCACATTTCTTCTCATCGTTCCTGCTTAAGTCCGAGAAAGTCCTATGCTTTTAAGAACGTGTGTGGATAGATTGGGCTCACCTCAGTATCCAGGCCAATGTCCCCATCTCAAACCCCTTGCTAATCCCACCTGCAAAGTCCCTTTTGCTACATAAGGTGACGTATTCAGAGGTTCTTGGGATTAGGGCATGGATATCATTGTGTGGGGATGGACAGTCTGCCTACCTAGTCAGCCCTCTAGACCCTGAAGATGTGTGTTCATCCTAAACACAAAATATATCCACCCTGCCCCAAGGCCTCATCCCATTATAACATCAGCTCGGGAGTCCAAAACCTGCTCTAAATCTCATCACCTAAAACCTCAATCTGGCATGGGGGAGACTCTGGGGATGACCCACCCTGAGCAGTTCCTCTCTGTCTGTGAACCTGGAACTCACTAAACCAGTTACCTGGCCCTAAAGTGTAGTGTGCCACCACCCAGAGGGGTACAATCTAGTTCTGTCCCTGATCCAAGGAACCTGATATGTGATATGGGCAAGAAAGATAAGAAAGAAACAAAGAGGCTGCACACCCAGAAATACCAGACCACTAAGCCTCCTTTCCTCCTGGTCACACAGGACAGGGAAAGGAGTTTCTCTGAAGGGTCTGTAGGCACCTAATTCCATGTCCTGTGAGCTTGGGAAAAGGCTGGGCTAGACACTTTCCTTCCGCAGGTACTGCTCATTTTAGAAAATGAGTTAGGCTGGGCGTGGGGGCTCCCACCTGTCATCCCAGCACTTTGGGTGGCCAAGGCAGGCAGATTTCCTGAAGCCAGGAGTTCATGACTAGCCTGCCCAACATGGCAAAACCGTGTCTCTACTAAAAATACAAAAATTAGCCAGGCGTGGTGGTACACGCCTGTGGTCCTAGCTACTCAGGAGGCTGAAGCAGGAGAATCGCTTGAACCCAGGAGGCGGAGGTTGCAGTGAGCCGAGATCGTGACCCTGCATTCCAGCTTAGGCCACAGAGTGAGACTCTGTTTCAAGAAAAAAAGAGAGTCAGAGTCAGGGTCTGCCCTGGGGTCTTCCATCGGACGGCTATGCATTACTTGCAGGTGAAAATTCTCCCAGAGCACAGCTAAACCTGGCTGTCCTGCATGTAGGACTCTGGCAGATAGCTAATTATCAGCTCCACCTGGGCTGTTTTTACCTGGTTCCCTACCCATACCTTCAGTTAGAATCCCCGTGCTGGGAGCTCAAGAAAATCTAAGCTTTTAGAAAGCTCTCCGGTGAGTCTCATCATCAATGAGGTTTGGCAGGCACAGATCTACAGCTTTCTGCCCCAGAGACAATCGGGGCAGAGGCGGGGTCAGAGCTGCCCGTGATGCTTGTTGTGAACTGGCAAAGACTCCCTCAAGTGGATACCCTGGAGCCCAGGGGACCAGTAACAAGGGGTCCCCGCCTGCCCCAGGCT
>NW_022439077.1:0-10796 GCF_009761245.1 Sapajus apella
TTTTTGAATTCTGAGTTCTAACTTGATTGCACTGTGGTCTGAGAGACTGTTTGTTACGATTTCCATTCTTTTGCATTTGCTGAGGAGTGATTTACTCCCAATTATGTGGTCAATTTTAGAGTAGGTGTGATGTGGTGCTGAGAAGAATGTATATTCTGTGGATTTGGGGTGGAGAGTTCTGTAAATGTCTATTAGGTTTGCTTGGTCCAGGTCTGAGTTCAAGTCCTGGATATCCTTGTTAATTTTCTGTCTGGTTGATCTGTCTAATGTTGACAATGGGGTGTTAAAGTCTCCCACTATTATTGTGTGGGAGTCTAAGTCTGTTTGTAAGTCATTAAGAACTTGCCTTATGTATCTGGGTGCTCCTGTATTGGGTGCATATATATTTAGGATCGTTAGCTCTTCTTGTTGCATTGATCCTTTTACCATTATGTAATGTCCCTCTTTGTCTCTTATGATCTTTGTTGCTTTAAAGTCTAATTTATCAGAGATGAGAATTGCAACTCCTGCTTTTTTTTGCTCTCCATTTGCTTGGTAAATCTTCCTCCATCCCTTTATTTTGAGCCTTTGTGTATCCTTGCATGTGAGATGGGTTTCCTGGATACAGCACACCGATGGGTTTTGGCTTTTTATCCAATTTGCCAGTCTGTGTCTTTTGATTGGGGCACTTAGTCCATTTACATTTAGGGTTAATATTGTTATGTGTGAATTTGATATTGCCATTTTGGTGCTAGCTGGCTGTTTTGCCCTTTAGTTGAGCTGGTACTTGTTGTTCCTTTATATGTGTAGAGCCTCTTTCAGGAGCTCTTGTAGAGCTG
Source organism: Sapajus apella (assembly GCF_009761245.1). Lineage (NCBI taxonomy): Eukaryota > Metazoa > Chordata > Mammalia > Primates > Cebidae > Sapajus > Sapajus apella. The sequence continues at coordinate 819 of NW_022439077.1, forward strand.
GCCTGATGGTGACGAAATCTCTGAGTACTTGCATGTTCCCAAAGGATTTTATTTTTCCTTCACTTATGAAGCTTAATTTGGCTGACTAGGAGATTCTGGGTTGAAATTTCTTTTCTTTAAGGATGTTGAATATTGGCCCCCATTCTCTTCTGGCTTGTAGGGTTTCTGCTGAGAGATCTGCTGTGAGTCTGATGGGCTTCCCTTTATGGGTAACCCGACCTTTCTCTCTGACTGCCCTTAGTATTTTCTCCTTCATTTCGACCCTGGTGAATCTGATGATTATGTGCCTTAGGGTTGCTCTTCTTGACAAATATCTTTGTGGTGTTCTCTGTATTTCCTGGACTTGAATGTTTGCCTGCCTTGCTAGGTTGGGGAAGTTTTCCTGGATAATATCCTGAAGAGTATTTTCCAGCTTGGATTCATTCTCTTCGTTGCATTCGGGTACGCCTATCAAACGTAGATTAGGTCTTTTCACATAGTCCCACATTTCTTGGAGACTTTGTTCGTTCCTTTTTACCCTTTTTTCTCCAGTCTTGCCTTCCCGTTTTATTTCATTGAGTTGATCTTCGACCTCTGATATCCTTTATTCTGCTTGGTCAATTCGGCTGTTGAAACTTGTGCATGCTTCGTGAAGTTCTCGTGTTGCATTTTTCAGCTTCATCAATTCACTTATATTCCTTTCTATTTTGTCCATTCTCGTTAGCATTTCGTCAAATCTTTTTTCAAGGTTCTTGGTTTCTTTGCATTTGGTTAGAACATGTTCTTTAAGTTCACAAAAGTTTCTTACTATCCGCCTTCTGAAGTCTGATTCTGTCATTTCATCACACTCGTTTTCCATCCAATCTTGTTCCCTTGCTGGTGAGGAGTTGTGATCCCTTGCAGGAGGAGAGGTGTTTTGGTTTCAGGTGCTTTCATCCTTTTTGCGCTGGTTTCTCCCCATCTTTAAGGATTTATCCACCTGTCGACTTCGTAGTTGCTGGCTTTCAGATTGGGTCTTAAATCTTTCAGATTGATGTTCTGTTTGTTGATGATGAGGTTATTTCTGTTTCTTGGTTTTCCTTCTGACAGTCTGGCCCCCCTGCTGTAGGTCTGCTGAGGTTCACTCCAGGCCCTGCTTGCCTTCGGGTTCACCTGCAGCAGCTGCTGAACAGCAAGGGTTGTTACCAGTTTTCTTCTTCTGCTATCTTTGTCCCAGAAGGATACCCGCCTAGTGTCAATCTGATCTCTCTTTTATGAGGTGTCTTTTTGGATATATAGGGGTCAGGGAGCTGCTTGAGGAGATGGTCTTTTCTTTATAGGAGCTCAAATGGTGAGTTGTGAGCTCTGTTGTTGTTCATTCAGAGCTGCTGGGCAGGTACTTTTAGGTCTGCTGCAGCTGAACTCATAAACTGCTTTTTGTTCCCAGGTGCTCTGTCCCAGGGATTTAGGGCTTTATTTATGAGTTTCTGTTATGCTGCCGCCTTCTTTTTTTTTCCTTCAGACCTGCGCAGCCCAGCAAGGAGGCCGCCTAGTCACTGTTGGCCTATGGCAGCTTTGCTGAGCTGATGTGGGCTGCGCCCCGCTGCCGAGTGAACTTTCCTGCAGTCCTGATTATATGGGTGTAGTTAGAACTGCTTTGGCGATGGTGGCCCGCCTCTGTTGGGGCGGAGTCTCTGCTTTGGCGGGTTGCCTTGGCAACGGCGGGCTGCCTCAGCAATGGCGGGTTGCCTGGGCAACGGCGGGCTGCCTCGGTTATGGCGGACGCCCCTCCCCGACAGAGCTGCACCGTCCCGGGTTCAGCTGTGCTTGCTGTGAAACTCTCAATCCAGTTTCTGGTTGCTGTTCTTTTGTGGGGGTGGGACCAGTCGAGCCTGATCGCCTGGCTCCCTGCCTCAGAGCCTTTTTTAAGTTGGTGTTCCAGTCGCCTGTTGAAGAGGCGCCGGGGTCTGTTTGTTTTCCCCTGCGGCCACTCACTGGGACGGCTTAAACAGCGGCACTGAGGTTTGTGGCGCTTTTTTTTTTTTTTTCTCTGCCCTGGAATCTACTGTCCTGGTTCTCTGATCAGTTCCCTTTTTGAACCAGCATATGGGCGACTTCCCGTGGCTCCAATCGCCAGCCTAAAGGGCCCCCGGACCGGTGTATTTTGTACGGAGAACCGCGGCTCCGGGGCGCCGACAAAGCAGCCGCGCGGGGCAAAGCAGCGGCACCAGCCGGCACAGCCGCGCTCGGCGAAACAGCCGCGCTGGCGACCGTGGAGCTCCTCTGCCCGGGAATTTCCTAGTCTGTGGGCAATAAAAACGCGGCGTCCACTCACCCTCTGCACTTTCACTGGGAGCTGCAATCCTGAGCTGTTCCTAAATGGCCATCTTGGATCGGATCTCTGTAATTTTCTTTTCTTGAATTTCCCATGCCCATTTTGATATCAGTTATTCTAGCCATGAAAAATGAATTGCTTATTGCTATGGTTTAAATGTATGTGCTTCCTCTAAACTCATATGTTGAAAACTAATACCCACTGTGATAGTATTAAGAGGAGGGGCCTTTTAGAAGTGATTAAGTCATGAAAGATATTCTCATGAATGAATTAGTGCCCTTTTAAAGAGGATGATAGGAGCATCCTAATGCTTTTTTGCCCTTCCACCATGTGAGGACACAGTATTTCATCTATTTATGCCTTGTGAGGACACAGCATTCATCTTTTTTTGCCTTTCTCCCCTCCACAAGATGCAGCAAGAGGACATAATCTTGGAAGCAGGAAGCAGCCCTCACTGGACACTGAAACTACTGGTGCCTTGATCTTGGACTTACCAGCCCCTAGAACTATGAGAAATACATTTCTAGTCTTTGTAAATTACCCAGTCTCAGGTACTCTATTGCAGTAGCATAAACAGACTAAGACACTTATCTTTTTCTATTTTTTCATTCCATGACAAAATTGATATAGAAGATTACCTGTTATTTATAAGTTTGATCAAACTTTGAATCCTTTGGTTCTCATGTTTTTGGGGATAGAATTTGGCTCATTCAGGCTTGCTGAATGATTTTTGACTACATTTTGGTAAATTTTACCAAACTTAACATTACTAAAATTAATTTAACAAAGCTAAAATTTTTATATTCCAATTTTGTTAATTGATCCAATAATGTCCTCAAGGTATGTTTTTTTCCCCTTCAGTACAGAATCCAGTTTAGGGTCAAATATTATATTTAGTTTTCATGTCTTTAGTCTCCTTTAATCTGGAATATTTCATAGCTTTTGTCTTTGATGGAATTGACATTTTTGAAAAATACTAGAATACTCTCACCCTACCAACCATCTTTTTGTTTAAAAAAAGAATGATGCTCATTTTACATTAGTCTGATGTTTCCTTATGAGCATTATTCAGATTATACATTCTCTAGCTGGCTATGTGATCTTGGCAAGTTGAATACCCTGTTTGAGCCTCAATTTCCCTATCTATAATAAAAAAGCATTGGATTAAATGATGATTAAAATCCCTTCCTAGGGATTCTATTTAGGATTCATTTTTCATATAACACCAACCCTCTAAATTCCTTTTTTTCTTCTAAAAGGAAAAATAAGTGGATTAAACAAATTAAAAAAAAAACCTAAACAGCCACAATCAATTTGAGATTCATTCATTTAACAGATAGTTATTGTTCACACATTGGCCAGGCTCTTTTGACTAGATGGTACAAAAAACCAACCGTTACTGACTTGAGCTATAATAAGCCTAGAGGCAGGTTTAGCTTCAGGCAAAGCTGGATGTAGGCACTCAGCAATGTCCTATGGATTCTGTACCTCTCCCTTTCTTCATCCTGCTATCCTCTCTGTTGGCTTCATTCTCCAGTAGTCCTTTCTACATTATGGCAAAAATTTGCCAGTCGCTCCTGTCTTCCAAAAAATTGGCTCAGCAACCACAGTGCAAAGACTGCTCCTGCTTCCCAACAAAAATCCTAAGGCAGGGTCTGATTGGCCAGGACTGGGTCATATGTACATACTTGAACCAATCACTGTGGATGGGGTGGGGTAGAATTGTCTGGATGGGGTTCTGGATCATGTGTCCTTTTCCAAAGCCAAGAGACAGAGCCTGCTCTGCATTGTGTATCAGTCAGGGGAGCAGAGTCACTGTGATTGTCTAGGATAAGAGATTTGCTACAGGGACTAGACCTCCCATAATTGTAAGAAGAATGGGAAAGTGAAGCCTAGAAGAGGACTTAAAGGATAAAAGTCACCAAATTGAGAAACCAAGCACATCCAACTGCAGATGTGACTGCAAAAAGGTGATGGAGAGGCTACGGGAAGCAATTGTCATTGAGTCTACAGCCAGGAATCTGGCCATGAGCTTAAGCTAGCATTTGGTAAGCAGGGTCAGAAGTTAGGAAAGAGAACTGAAAGCAGCATAGTGCAGTGCAGTTATGAAAACAAATCACAATTCAGTTCAATAAGTGCTTAATAAGAAGAATCACAAGGTCACTGGGAGCTCAAGGGGTTACAGAATCCAGTCTATATACCAAAGAGGGCCTCTTGGAGGAGGCAAAACGTTTGAGATGAGGCCTGAAGGATGAGGAGAGAGCCAGAGGAAATGGGGGAAGAGGGAGAGAAATTAGCAAATGCAGAGGCCTAGAAGTGAGATAGGGTATTCGAGAACTAAAACTAACTTGGTCTGGCTGGTGTCTAATATGAAGTAGGAAGCATCACTGGTAATGCCAGGGGGACAGCAAGAGCCAGATGTTACAGGCCCATAAGTGAGGTGTTTGGACTCCGTCCTAAGAGCAATGGGGAGCCATGGTAGGATGTGAAGCAAGGGAGAGGTAAGTGTCATAGGTAGATGTTGGCACATTGGAGATGGGAGGATCTTCTGAACACATCTTCCTCCCAGGAAACGTCCAAACACCTTAGCTGGAACGCTGATCCCTGTACCTTCAAGAGTTTGCTAGCTTTAGTTTCCTTCTCTGAAGGTAATCTGGGGAATATGGCATTGGGAATGTGATAGCATTCGTTCTAATATTTACAACTGCAAGTGACAGTGTGCCTGGCTGAGAGTGGCTTAAACAAAGAAGAAATATAATCTTTTCTAGCAAAACATCTGAAGGCTGGCAACTCCAAAGTTGTGGCAGAGGCTCAGTGTGTCCAAGAATCCAAGCTCTTCTCATATTTCTGCTCTGGCATCTCCAGCAGTTGTCTTTGTCCTTAAACTCACTGCCTGAAACAGTGGCTGCAGTGCCACATATCATTTGATCACAGGACACTGACAAAAACAGGAAGGAAAAGGTGGGACAAAAGGCTTTACTTCATGACCCTATCCTATTAATAAAACAAAGTCCCAGAGTTCGCTTGACTTCTCATTGGCTAAGAGCTAGATCATGCGCCCACCCTGGACCAATCACTGCTGAAGGGAGAGGAATTACTGCTCCTGCTTAAGACAGATCATTATTGATTTGCTGGGGCTGGAGAGCAACCCAAACTAGGGGATTTCTAACCCTTAGGTTGGTACAAAAGTACTCGTGGTTTTTGCCATTAAAAGTGCTAGTATTTTTATAGTCATTCAGCAAGAGGTATTTATAATTTCCATCATGACTTACTCTATTTCATACGTTGTTTAGAAGTGCCTTTCGAAATTTCTAAGCGTGTTAGGCTTTATGTGGCTACCTGTTTATTGCTGGTTTCTAATTTAAATAACTTGCTGTCAGAAAACATGGATTTTAGGATTTTTTTCTTTCAAATTCCTTTGTGATTTAGAATTCTCTCTGGGAACTGATCTGTGTATGTTTGAAAAAAATGTATGTTATTTGGTTTGAGCAAAGTTTTATATATTAGATCAAACATAATTTATTAAAAGTTTCTATATCCCTTCTATTTTTTAAATCTATTTGATCTATGCCAGTTTCTCAGATTTGTATAAAAATCTCAAGCTATGATTGTAAATTTGTCCATTTCTTATTTTTGCTGGATGAAAAAATCCAATCTGTAATTTTTGGCTTTAAAGGAAGAATTTAATCCACTTACATTTACTATGAGTACTGATATATTTAGATTTAAACATCTCATTTTGCGTTTTTTTGTTTGCCATTATTTTCTTTGCTCATTTTTTCATGTTTCCTACATTCTGCAGAATTGACAGTTTTCTAGATTTTTTAAATTCCATTTTAGTAGTTAAGATACTAAAACAAGTGAACTTTTATGGAAAAATGTGTAGCTAAATGTGTATTTTTATTCTCCTATCCACTATGAAGGCTTTAGCATAAATTACCTACTGAATAGCCCTTCCTAATGTTGTTTCTCATAGTTTTAGCTTTTGTTTTTTATATTCTTGCAGAAGTATGTTCCTTCCTTTTATGAGGACCTATGGGTAGTAAACTTTACAGAATTTATCTGAAAATGGAATTCATTTTGCCTTACTCTTAATAGTGTAGCTTTTCTTTTTATTATTATTTTTTTTATTGCATTTTGGGTTTTGGAGTACATGTGAAGAACATGCAAGATTGTTGCATAGGTACACACGTGGCAGTGTGATTTGCTGCCTTCCTCCCAATCACCTATATCTGGCATTTCTTCCCATGCTATCTGCCCCCAACTCCCCACTCCCCACTGTCCCTGCCCTATTTCCCCCTGACAGACCCCAGTGTGTGATGTTACTCTCCCTGTGTCCTTGTGTTCTCATTGTTCAACACCCACCTATGAGTGAGAACACTGGTGTTTGATTTTCTGTTCTTGTGTCAATTTGCTGAGAATGATGGTTTCTAGGTTCATCCATGTCCCTACAAAGGACCCAAACTCATCGTTTTTGATGGCTGCATAATATTCCATGGTGTATATGTGCCACATTTCCCCTAACCAGTCTATCATCGATGGGCATTTGGGTTGGTTCCAGGTCTTTGCTATTGTAAACAGTGCTGCAATGAACATTCGTGTGCACGTGTCCTTATAGTAGAATGATTTGTAATCCTTTGGATATATACCCAGTAATGGGATTGCTGGGTCAAATGGAATTTCTATTTCTAGGTCCTTGAGGAATCGCCACACTGTCTTCCACAATGGTTGAACTAATTTACACTCCCACCAACAGTGTAAAAGTGTTCCTATTTCTCCACATCCTCTCCAGCATCTGTTGTCTCCAGATTTTTTAATGATGGCCATTCTAACTGGCATGAGATGGTATCTCAATGTTGTTTTGATTTGCATTTCTCTGATGACCAGTGATGATAAGCATTTTGTCATATGTTTGTTGGCCTCATGTATATCTTCTGTAGTAAAGTGTCTGTTCATATCCTTTGCCCACTTTTGAATGGGCTTGTTAGTTTTTTTCTTGTAAATCTGTTTTAGTTCCTTGTAAATTCTGGATATCAGCCCTTTGTCAGATGGGTAAACTGCAAAAATTTTTTCCCATTCTGCTGGTTGCCGATTCACTCTAATGATTGTTTCTTTTGCTGTGCAGAAGCTGTGGAGTTTGATTAGGTCCCATTTGTCTATTTTGGCTTTTATTGCCAATGCTTTTGGTGTTTTGGTCATGAAGTCCTTGCCTACACCTATGTCCTGAATGGTTTTGCCTAGATTTTCTTCTATGGTTTTTATGGTGTTAGGTCTTATGTCCATCTGGAGTTAATTTTAGTGTAAGGTGTCAGGAAGGGGTCCAGTTTCTGCTTTCTGCACATGGCTATCCAGTTTTTCAACACCATTTATTAAACAGGGAATCCTTTCCCCATTGCTTGTTTTTGTCAGGTTTGTCAAAGATGAGATGGTTGTAGATATGTTGTGTTGCCTCTGAGGCTTCTGTTCTATTCCATTGGTTTCTATCTCTGTTTTGGTACCAGTACCATGCTGTTTTGATTACTGTAGCCGTGTAGTATAGTTTGAAGTCCGGTAGTGTGATGCTTCCTGCTTTGTTCTTTTTGCTTAGAAGTGACTTGGCTATGCAGGCTCTCTTTTGGTTCCATATGAAGTTTAAGGTGGTTTTTTTCTAGTTCTTTGAAGAAGGTCCTTGGTAGCTTGATGGGGATAGCATTGAATCTGTAAATTACTTTGGGCAGTATGGCCATTTTCAAAATATTGATTCTTCCTAACCATGAACATGGAATGTTTCTCCATCTGTTTGTGTCCTCTCTTATTTTGTTGAGCAGTGGCTTGTAGTTCTCCTTGAAGAGGTCCTTTACATTCCTTGTTAGTAGTATTCCTAGGTATTTTATTCTCTTTGAGGCAATTGTGAATGGCAGTTCGTTCTTGATTTGGCTCTCTTTAAGTTTGTTATTGGTGTATAGGAATGCATGTGATTTTTGCACATTGATTTTGTATCCTGAGACTTTGCTGAACTTGTTTATCAGTTTCAGGAGATTTAGGGCTGAGACGATGGGGTCTTCTAGATATACAATCATGTCATCTGCAAATAGAGACAATTTGAATTCCTCCTTTCCTATTTCAATATCCTTTGTTTCTTTTTCTTGCCTGATTGCTCTGGCTAGAACTTCCAGTATTATATTGAACAGGAGTGGTGAGAGAGGGCATCCTTGTCTAGTGCCAGATTTCAAAGGGAATGCTTCCAGTTTTTGCCCATTCAGTATGATATTGGCTGTTGGTTTGTCATAAATAGCTTTTATTATTTTGAGATACGTTCCATGGATACCTACCTTATTGAGGGTTTTTAGCATAAAGGGCTGTTGAATTTTGTCAAAGGCCTTCTCTGCATCCATTGAGATAATCATGTGGTTTTTGTCTTTGGTTCTGTTTATGTGGTGAATTACGTTTATAGACTTGCATATGTTGAACCAGCCTTGCATCCCCGGGATGAAGCCTACCTGATCATGGTGGATAAGCTTTTTGATGTGCTGTTGCAGTCGGCTTGTCAGTATTTTATTGAAGATTTTTGCTTCTATGTTCATCATGGCTATTGGCCTGAAGTTTTCTTTTCTTGTTGAGTCTCTGTCGGGTTTTGGAATCAGGATGATGTTGGTGTCATAAAATTATTTGGAAAGGATTCCCTCTTTTTGGATTGTTTGGAATAGTTTCAGAAGAAATGGTACCAGCTCCTCTTTGTATGTCTGGTAGAATTCAGCTGTGAGCCTGTCTGGACCTGGGCTTTTTTTGAGTGGTAGGCTGTTAATTGCTGCCTCAACTTCAGACCTTGTTATGCGTTTGTTCAGGGTTTCGGCTTCTTCCTGGTTTAGACTTGGGAGGAGGCAAGTGTCCAGGAATTTATCCATTTCTTCCTGGTTTACTAGTTTATGTGCATAGAGTTGTTTGTAATAATCTCTGATGATGGTTTGAATTTCTGTGGAATCTGTGGTGACATCCCCTTTATTGTTTTTTATTGCATCAATTTGGTTATTCTCTCTTCTTTTTTATTAATCTGGCTAATGGTCTCTCTATTTTGTTGATCTTTTCAAAAAACCAGCTCCTGGATTTACTGATTTTTTTGAAGGGTTTTTAGTGTCTCTATCTCCTTCAGTTCTGCTCTGATCTTAGCTATTTCTTGTCTTCTGCTAGACTTTGAGTTTTTTTGATCTTGCTCCTCTAGCTCTTTCAGTTTTGACAATAGGGTGTCAATTTTTGATCTCTCCTTGCTTCTCATGTGGGCACTTATTGCTATATAGTTTCCTCTAGAGGCTGCTTTAAATGTGTCCCAGAGATCCTGGTACGTTGTGTCTTCATTCTCGCTGGTTTCGAAGAACATCTTTATTTCTGTCTTCATTTCATTGTTTATCCAGTCAACATTCAAGAGCAAGTTGTTCAGTTTCCATGAAGCTGTGCGGTTCTGGGTTATTTTTTGAATTCTGAGTTCTAACTTGATTGCACTGTGGTCTGAGAGACTGTTTGTTACGATTTCCATTCTTTTGCATTTGCTGAGGAGTGATTTACTCCCAATTATGTGGTCAATTTTAGAGTAGGTGTGATGTGGTGCTGAGAAGAATGTATATTCTGTGGATTTGGGGTGGAGAGTTCTGTAAATGTCTATTAGGTTTGCTTGGTCCAGGTCTGAGTTCAAGTCCTGGATATCCTTGTTA